>NW_009637172.1:0-30584 GCF_000690535.1 Cariama cristata | reverse complement strand
ACAGGACAAGGGGAAATATAACTCCCATTTTTAAAAAGGGAGAAAAGAAAGACTCATGGAACCACAGGCCAGTCAGTCTCACCTCTGTGCCTGGCAAGATCGTGGAGCAGATCCTCCTGGAAATTATGCTAAGGCACATGGAATACAAGGACGTGACTGGTGACAGCCAACATGGTTTCGCTAAGGGCAAATCATGCCTGACAAATTTGGTGACCTTCTATGACAGGGTTACAGCATCAGTGGATAAGGGAAGAGCAACTGACATCATCTACCTGGACTTGTGCAAAGCATTCGACACTGTCCTGCATAACACCCTTGTCTCTAAATTGGAGAGACATGGATTTGACAGGTGGACAAGTCAGTGGATAAGGAACTGGCTGGATGGTTGCACTGAGAGAGCTGTAGTTAACACCTTGACGTCCAAGTAGAGACCCATGATGAGTGGCATTCCTCAGGAGTCTGTATTGGGACCGGCACTGTTTAACATCTTTGTCAGCAACATGGACAGTGGAATTCAGTGCATCCTCCGCAAGTTTGCCAGCAACACTAAGCTGCGCGGTGTGGTCAACACGCTGGAGGGAAGGGATGCCATCCGGAGGGACCTGGACAGGCTGGAGAGGTGGGCCCGTGCGAACCTCATGAAGTTCAACAAGGCCAAGTGCAAGGGCCTGCACCTGGGTCGGGGCAATCCCAAGCACAAATACAGGCTGGGCAGGGAATGGATCGAGAGCAGCCCTGAGGAGAAGGACTTGGGGTGGTGTTGGTTGACAAGAAGTTCAACGTGAGCCAGCAATGTGCGCTTGAGCCGAGAAAGCCAACCATAACCTGGGCTGCATCAAAAAAAAGCATGGTCAGCAGGTTGAGGGAGGGGATTCTCCCCCTCTGCTCCGCTCTGGTGAAACCCCCCCTGCAGCACTGCCTTCAGCTCTGGGGACCCCAACACAAGGACATGGACCTGTTAGAGTGAGTCTAGAGGAGGCCACAAAGATGATCCAAGGGCTGAAGCACCTCTCCTATGGGGACTGAGAGAGCTGGGGTTGTTCAGCCTGGAGAAGAGAAGGCTCCGGGCAGACCTTACAGTACCTAAAGGGGCCTACAAGAAAGCTGGAGAGGCATTTTTTACAAGGGCATGGAGTGATAGGACATGGGGTAATGGCTTTAAATGGGAAGGTGAAAGATTTAGACTAGAAATTAGGAAGAAATTCTTCACTCTGAGAGTGGTGAGGCACTGGCACAGGTTACCCAGAGAAGCTGTGGACACCCCATCCTTGGAAGCATTCAAGGCCAGGCTGGATGAGGCTTTGAGCAACCTGGTTTAGTGGAAGGTGTCCCTGCCCACGGAAGGGGGATTGGAACTAGATGATCTTTAATGTCCCTTCCAACCAAATCATTCTATGATTCTATCAAATTTCATAAATCCATGATCACATAGGAAGTCTCATTAAGTTTAGCCTTAAGAGGAAAATTAACCTGAACTCTACAGCAAAAGATACCTATTACAAATTCTGCTCCCCATAAATACTTTTCTCTTTCTTTAAAAAAATTCATCCCAATACGTATGTCAACTAGTGGAAAACACAGGAGGAAAAAGAAATTCTAACATTAAATGAGTAGAGCGCTCTCAAATCCACAAAACGAACACAGGCAAAAGAGGTATGGAAAATAGAACAGAAGTGGGTCTAGTCTATGGAATAGACTGAGAATTGGCTTATTTCATCCAAATACAAGAGACACTTAACACAGCTAACAGACAACACTAAGAAATTTTCAAATAAATATTAACTCAGGAATTGACAGTGCCCTTCTAGCGCCAAGAATGGAAACCTGATCAACTCCTTTTAGCAACTGCTCCACAGCTGTAGTAGGTTTTACCATAGAATAATCAACTTCAGGCCACCATATCTTTCGCAATGCAACTCAACATGCCCATAAAAGTCAAAAAGCAAAGTGCTCCATGCCAGGGATTAACATGTGCTAGGTGCTCCCTATAGTTTAGAGTAAACTAATAACAAATTGAAAACTTCTTCAGATACTTTTCTTTAAATAGACTTATAAGCCACATAAGCAGCTTACCATTTTACTCCCCAGTCCGCCAGATCATCTTACCTTTAATATGTTCTTCAGAAAGTTGGGCACGGAGCTGCTCAAGTTCTAAACAATGCTTTCTTTTCATTTCCTCAATTTCTGTTATATATCTGTCTGACAGATCCATCTTCATTTTCAGTAGGTCCTCTTTATATTTAAGTTCTAGGGAAGATCTTAAGGAATCTAATTCATGCCTGTGCTGTTCTTTAAGTTCTACCTGCAAAGAGGCAAGTTCTTCCTACATAGGACATGGGTTAGAAAGATATCTTCAGCTTTGAAGAAACCATATCAAGAATCTATCAATGACAGCACTATATGAATTGCATTATAAAGCACCTACTTGACACGTATATAACTGGTTTCCAAAAACCCTACTGATTTTGCTCTGTTCCTGCCACTCCATCTCCTACTAGAGTGGCAGAGCCCCTCAAGGTAGATATGCTTTGGAACCATGCCACAAAGCAGATCTGAGTTTCAGGGGCTGTTTGAAAGTATAATAGAGGAGGAAGTCACACACGCATCTAGGTAGAGAAACTATCGACTCTCAACAATTAAGAGATCCCCATCTACAAAGACCACAGAACTTAGGAGTAACCATCTATGAATGCAGTTTCATATCCAGCTAGGTAACAAATACAAGTAAGAAAAAAAAAGCCATGATGTATACATTTCTCATTTATAACTCGTATGATTTTGTGTGATTTACTAATGAAACCGAGCTCATGTTGTCTTGTGTATGTCTTATGTGCTTGTCATTCCCTCATTAAAAAAAAAAATAATTACTTTTTATAAATTCATTAAAAAATAAAAATCTAAAGCCAAAAAACCCCACAAAAATTCCTTTTTGAAACTCTTGGTCAACTTCAAGTAAGTTGAGCAAGAAGTCAAGATCTTAAGTTACAACAAGGTACATGAAAATAGGTGCATAAATGGAAGAGGGACCAAATTCGCATCTTCCCTTGAAGAGAACAGCAATAAAAAGCATAATTATTACAGAAGCTATAGAGAAAAGAGAAGAGAAACACCATGAATTCTGCACCAGTGTAGAAGAGCTTCGAAAAGCTCCTTACTAGGCATGGGATAACTCAAACACAGGACACAAAATTACAGAACACTGTTTCATCTGTTCTGCTAGTCTGAGAACTATTTGAAGTTGACAATTTATAATAGACTTGTCAAAAATAATTCAGCCTTAATAAATGTCTCAAATTAACTAACTCTTTGCTAAGAGCTAGGAATCAAGACATCAATTTTCATACAGGTCATGTAATGAACAGTAGAACTTTAATATATCAAAAATCCTACCTGATGTTGTTCCAGGTCTTGATTTAGCTGACCAAGTGTATCCCTTCTCTCTTTCTCAGCAGTCTCTTCAAAAACTATGACAGAAGAACTGAGAAAATGGTTTTAAAGTTTAAGATTGTAACACGTGTCACAAATTAAGTTAAATGAACTTGCTGACTTACGATGTAGCACTGAAAGTAGGCACAGAGCAACTACAACTGTCCAGGACTGCACACTCATGACTTTCATCACTGGGTTTCTAACTAGAGATCACCTACTGCTCAATCTCAACATATTTAGAGGCTAACATTATCTTCTATATTAAAAGAAAAAATAAATAAATAAAATAGAAGCATGCTGTCATAATGTGAGATGAAAGGAAAAAGAATAGATCACCTGATGTCCCCTGCTTGATCTTGACTCACTTCCAACTCTGACAGTGAATATTCCTTGACTTCTTGCAGTCTCTGATGCAACAAAGTCAATTCTTCTCTGTAGTTTTCTTCAGCAACTCTTAACTTATTTTCAAAATAAAGTCTCAGTTGTTCCAATTCAGTTTCATGCTCACTTTTTCTCTGCTGACGCTGCTGTTCAAATTCTTGTTTTAAACGTTCTATTTCTTCCACCCGTGATGCACGAGCCAGTAGCTGCTCTTTTAGATCTGGAACGGAGGTAAAACCAACACAAGTACTCAGAAGTATATATCTTTAGGCTAAGTCATTCTGTGAAGATCAGCCATATTCTAGTTCTTGAGATAACAGTAAAATATTACCCCACAAGCTACATGAGAAAATGAACTTCTGAAAGATGAAACATTCCTTTCTCAGAAGACAATAAAACCATTTACACTGCATTCAGAGAAACCATCTTCATGACAAGAATGTTAGCCCTCCTCGTTTCTTCACGCTTCACGTCTAGGCTAGTAACATCCAGAGTCCTGCAATATTCCTTAATCTTCATACCTGCTTGTTGTAGCAACCAGAAGCAATAATTTAGTCAAGAACACTTAATTTGCTCCAGAGAAAACTGCTCCACAAACAAACAAAATTTTAGCACAAACTATGCACAAAAACAAAATCACAAAAAAGAAAAAATAAAATCAATTCTGGATTACTTTAGTGATGGTTTGGCTATCCATCATTAACTCAAGCAGAGGCTAAATTCATTGAATTAAAGAGAACCATCCAACAAAATGCAAAATAAAACAAAAAATAGAAAGCAGTAGAAAACAGCGATCAAGGCTGGTTCAGCAAGCTACCCTCCTTTCAGGGAATAAGGGCAATGGCCAGTACTGCAGCATATTCATGAACGCTGAGAGCTTTCTTCCCCACATTCTGTATTAAAGAAGCAGTAACATATCAGGAAGTTAAAAGGTAGGAAGAAAGGACAAAAATAATGAGAGTGAATTATAAAAGTTTCGCAGATGGCTCAGCTTCCCGGATGACTTAAGTTTGCTGAATCCCCACAGAATCAACCGAAGATGGAACTGCATTTCAAGAAGAACCTGGAAAAAAGCAGCTACTTATGTTATACAAGAAGAGAAACTTCAGAAACATTTATAGAAATAGAGAATGCCACCCCGGAAGCAACACATCAGAATATCATAGTGGTTTTGTGTAGCAAACCAGAAAACGCACACTTGGCATGAAAAATTCTCACAATGAACGTGCAAACAGAAAGAATAAGAAAAGTAAATACACAGCTCAAGCCTGCTTTCAAAGGGAGCAGCTGCCAGGCATGGGGACCAGAGGAATCAAGTGACAAGCAGGGACTAAGTAGGATAGGTGAGGGAAGTCCAATCTGGCACAGGTAGGTTTTGCCTCATCAGCAAAGTCTGCCAGCACAAAATTAACCCAGAAAAGTGTTTAACAGTTTTGAACTGGCATGTCATTCTTACATCAGAGCAGCGATCCCACCATCCAGCTGCTATGTTTTGAATCCACCACTATGAGTCCTCAAATCAATCCAAATGCATTGTCAAATGATCACTCAAGTGAAGAAAAGCAGGGTAAAGCAAAACACGTTTAAGATCTCACACACCAAAAGAGATATCCTCACCTGGACTATGGGCTTGCATTCTGGTCTGACCATCTCAAGCAAGATGAATAACAGAAAGGGACCAAAGAATGGGAATGTGAGTGATTAGAAACAGGGAAAGACATTTGAAAGGTTAATAAAGATTATGGTTACAGAGAGGAAGTGTAAGAATTCCAGCAAATACTACTAAGTGCTATCTGCTATAATTCTGTAATATAAAAACAGAGACCTGAAAACAGTCAAGGTAAAGTCAGACTAGATAAATTGAATACATTTTTCTATTACCAAAACCCATCCTATTACACTTCAAAAGCTATTTAAAGTCATGTTATTCAGAAAATTTGAAACTGTATTTGAAGCATATTACATTTGCCTTTTAACTACCCCAACAGAAGCAAAGCAAGCCACCAAATGTTACCGTCGCAATACAAGGTGAACACACACATAGTCAAGGTTAACATCACGGTCTCTAGCTTTTATATTTTTCCAAAATTTCGTCTTTCATTTATTACATATCTGTTTGCGCACACACATCTGAGACATGTTCTACTTCATTTCAAGCAATAATGTGTGTCACCCAAGATCACTACACTGTGAAGCTGACTGTTTTGTTTAATATACCTAAATATCGAAACAGAAATCTTAAGATATATAAAGCATACAATATCAGATTTCATCCAGTCATTATTTTCTCCCAGGCTTTAAAACTTTTTCATAAGTTTAATGCAGATGCACATAAGACTAACTGGAAAAAAAAAAAAAAACCAAACCACAACAAACACCACACAACAAAAACCACAAAACTGTTCATGTTTAATTGCTGTGCACAATGTTTTCCTTTTACTTTTTGCTTTTAGGCTTAGGGGATTTGTTTATCTTTTAAACAGAAGCATCATTATGGAAAAAGGAGGTTATACTTAGCCTCACAGGAAAATAACATTATCATTCATTCTGATTTCAGAAGTATCACCTGAATGTTTTTATTTTATTTTTAAAACAGAGGTATCTTTAACCCAGGGCTTTTCTATATTTAAGAATTAAAAGTCTTTCAGAAGATGATGAATCTCCATGCTGAGTGTCAGTGAAAAAACATTTTATTTAACTCACCTCAAAACTGAAAGGGCAAAAAAGCTATTCCTACCTCAAGCTATAACCTAATCACAGTTTTTAAATATTTCTCTTTTTTTTTTCTTTTTTAAGCAGACTTATCACTTAATTATCTCCGAATAAGAGAAAATAGCCACAACAACCACTCGAAGTCATAAACTAAGCAGTGAGCTCTACTGTCTACCTACCATTAACAATTTTCTCAAGTGAATTCATACTCGCTTTCATACTGAATACAAATAGGAGCACGCCATTGCATTGACCAGCATTTTCTTTATTTTTTTAACTCCATTATATTTAATTTGACATTGCAATGAAAATTGTTCGGTTTTCAATAAAGATTTTTATAGTGTGCAGAAATGGAGTGGGAAGGGAAAGGAAAAAACCAGGAGTGAGCTTTTCCCCACAGCCATACCATGTTTTTTGATACTGCAGAACCAACTAGTCATCTGACACTGACTCACCTCCCGCTTCAGAAAGAGATCACTAGGGTACAACCCACAGACACCTCTGTATCCTACCTGCGTGTTTCTGGTACACAATTAAAAAAGTGTTTCGTGTCAATAATGCCTACTTCTATATGGAAATAAGAAGCAAAAAATATAATGTGTCAGTTTTGAACATACCACTTAGGTCTTGTCGATTTGCTCGGGTACTGTCAAGCTGAGACCAAAGCTGCCTGATTTCTTCTTGTGATCGAGTCTTGAGTTCTTCATGCATGACCTGAAGATTCTCCAGCTATGGAAGACATGTTAAAAAACAAAAAAAACCCCAACTTTTAAAAACAATTTTGCTCTAATTGCTTATTTTATATGCAACAGACAGTTCTGTCAGAAATAGGTGGAAATACTTAGTGACAACCAGACTCTCAGCTCCTGATCCAGGCTATCAGAGATACCGAGTAGCACTTAACTGTTAGATTCACTCCTCAGAGATAGAGGAATTTGCTCCTAATGCCATGTTTATCATCTCTCACAAAAATAAAGTATTAGCTAGATATAGTTAACACAAGAAACATGAAGAAACACAAGAACTAGAAAATTCAGCATATAAAGATAGGAAATGGCACCAAACGGTACAGAGGCAATTGCATTCAAAAGATTTTGAACAACTATAGAAAATCCCATATAAAATTTACCTGCTTCATTTTAGTTTTTCAATAAAATCCCTAAATACAAAAAAGTCACCCAAATGATATGTATATGGTCTACTTCTTGTTATATATAGAATCACAGAATCAATGAGGTTGGAAGAGACCTCTACGATCATCAAGTCCAACCTTTGCCCTAACATCACCATGTCAGCTAGACCATGGCACTAAGTGCCACCTCCAGTCTTTTCTTAAACACCAGCAGGGATGGTGACTCCACCACCTCTCTGGGCAGCCCATTCCAATGCTTAACAACCCCTTCTGTGAAGAAAGGTCTCCTCATTTCTAGCCTGAACTTCCCCTGGTGCAGTTTCAGACTATGCCCCCTTATCCTATCGCTAGTTACTGGGGAGAAGAGGCTGACCCCCACCTGGCTACACCCTCCTTTCAGGTCGTTGTAGACAGCGATCAGGTCTCCCCTCAGCCTCCTCTCCTCCAGGCTAAACAACCCCAGCTCCCTCAGCCACTCCCCATCAGACTTGTCCTCCAGATCCTTCACCACCTTCGTTGCCCTTCTCTGGACTTGCTCCAGCCCCTCAATGTCTTTCTTGAAGTGGGGGGTCCAGAACTGGACACAGCACTCGAAGTGTGGTCTCACCAGTGCTGAGTACAGGGGGGGTAGAGTAGAGTAATCAACCACTCTAAACAAGTAAAGAATTCTTATTTACCTCCTTCTGAAGATTCTGTTCTTTTTCTTGGCTTTTCATCTTCGTATCTTCTAGGAGTTGGTTATGTTCAGTCTGCAGCTGTTCTTGTAATTTTGTAATGGCTAACTCATGTTGTTTCTCCAATTCTACACATTTTACTAGAATTAAAAATGAGTTCTGTAATATACCATTGTCCTGGTTACTGAATAACCTATACAACTTTTGTGCAACTAAAATACAAATGCACATCTCTAGACTAGAATGCTAGCTTACAAGGAATCACAAAAATACTTGAATAGTAAAGCATTTGAACGTCAAACATTTCCACACAGCACCTCCTAGTTCTGTGCATCGCACACTGTTAGCCAAGAGACAACCAACAGTAGCAATGAAGGGATGAGCATCTGCTCTCTGCATACAGGAACAAGCATCCTGAACTAGAAGCACGCATACTTGGAACAGGGAATCAAGCCTACAAACACAGAATTTCTCCTATGACCGCACTCAGCAGCGGGCAGTAGAAGAGATGAACAGGAAGGACTAGGAAAGTTCGTGCCAAGCACACTCTACTTCGGCACTGAGCACTCTCTGAACCCTGTAAGCTTGCTACTACCTCATTTGGTCAAAAAAATCTTGACCTGCCCAGAAAGAATCTGCAATCAAGTGACCACATTTCAGCCACAGTGAGCTGCAAGAGACACACGTTATCCTCACAGAGCAGACTTTAATGATACAGGTTCAGAGAAAGTCAGTAAAGTCAGTGCACGCTGAGAAGAACAAGCCATTGCTACAAACATGTCTTTGCAGCAGCCAAAGGTGAGCCAAATACTGTGAAAGGATCCAGCCCTTGGCAGGTCGAAAAGGCTACTCTTTACTTCTCAAACCTGGTCTGGCTGCCTGTCAGCATCACCCAACATCCTTAACACTGCATTTTCATTTATTTGGAGAGAGTATTATTTCCCATGTCTCTCACCTGCATAGTGCCTCAGAGCCTAGGCAACACAACTATCTATCTCTCTTTTCACCTCATGGCACACCACATTTCATGGCTCCTTTTCATGCCATCACTGACAGCAGATCAATCACTATCTCAACAAACATCTCAGATTTCTGAGACCTACACAAACTGTTCATAGTTCTATCTCCTATCTGCACCTCAGCAAAAGATATAAAGGGATGTACCTGGCTAAGTACTCATCCAGATTTCATTCTTCAAGATAATGAAATCTCCAATTACAGTAGTCTCAAAAACGTCAATTCCAGAACAGTATTTTAAAAAGCTGCTGTTCCATTAAGCTTTAATTATTCACAGTCCAAACCTGATTTTTTTGTTAGAAGCAGTTTTTATTGATATTAATCGGAATTTTGATTAATTCAGTAACTGCCAAAGCCGGTTTTCAGCTGGAAGTAAAACAGCACCTCCCTTCAACAAGCCTGAAGGAAAACATAGTCCATCTCATACCCTGTGGAAGTCAAAACCACAACACAGCTAACTAAGCTTTAAAATTTTTCATTTACCTCCTGTTTTCTAGTTTTTAAGTAAGAGCACATAGATGTATCATCTTGTATTGGCTTTTTATACTGGTTCTAAAAACACTTAGTTAGCTTCGCCATTGTTCAATAAAGACAACTGCTTTCCAGACCATGGCACTTACTTTTAGACTGTTCATTCTCAAGAGAAAGAAGCCCCAGCTCTGCTTTGACTTTTTCCAATTCCATTTCCAGAGTTTTCTGCAGTTCCACCATTTCAGTCTGATGTTTTTCAGACAGTTCTTCACATATGTTTTTTAAACGCATATCAGACTCCAATTCCCAGTCTTTTTTGAGAGTCTAAGAGAGCAAGACATGCATTATTAAAGCAAATACATTTAGTAAATCAGTACTTTTTTTTTTTCTCCTCCATTTATTTGTCCTCTACACTGGACTTCTACCAGCTTTAGCCTACTGAAAGGAGTTTTTCTTGTATGAAGAACAGAATTTATACCTCTAATGCCCGGATACGTGTCTCTTCCATTTCCAATTCTATTTTCTTTCTCTGATCAGCTGTGAAATAAAATATTTATTAACAAATTTACATAAAATATTATGATTAAACAATAAGTAGAAATATGGATGAGATTACCATTTTCAGCATCAAACTCAGTGCTTAAATAGGTAGGCATGCAGCAGTGTAATGTATCAGGTTCTATTCAAATCTGCTGTTATACTACATCCCAGTAATTCACTTTCAGTTTAGAAAATAAGCATCTAGCAGTTACAACTGCAAAGACAACCTTGAAGGTTAAGTTCGGCTTAATTAGCAAAGGAAAGTCTGCTTAAATCTACAGAGAGGACGATACAAAAAAAAAAAAAAAATAAAAAATGAACCATATCTTTCATCCTAAAGATATAAATTCAAACGCCTATCAATGTCATTTTAGATGCTAACATTTCACTGCACGTCACCATTAAGGGTTTCAATCATCTCTATCTCCAGAGACACAGCAAAAGAGTAGCAGGCAGCAGCAGGAAGTAGGAAACTCTTTTCAAATTTCTTTTAAGAATGCCTAGGAAACAGACTGAAAGACAGATACTATTATCTGCTCAGTTATCACTGACACCAATAGCTTTTTCCTTCCCAGTTCCTCCCCAGATTCATTGCAACTTCTTCTTCAGCACCTTTCTTGGTCTGCAAGAACCCTGTAAAGGCCTACCAGTCCTCTTCTCACAGCTTCAAAGTACCGTTGCCTTAGCTTGCAACCTTATTTCAAGTTTGTCAGTGGGAAATGAGAATTCAGAGACTAAGATAGTCCCAGCTACCCAGCTAATGGTCCAGCAGAGGAAGAAATATCATCTAAGTTACATGACAGTGTCCCAGCACTCAAGTGACTTGGGGCATGCCCAGTCATTGTCTCCCTGAAGAGAAACATCTTTCCTGTAGCCCCCCAGGTAACAGTATCCACAATTCCCCACCAGGTCTCCTGCATCATCCAATTCCAGATTCTTCTCAGCCTCTACATTCAAGCACTCGTAAATGGTTACGTTCACGTTAAGTACATGTGTTTTGGCAAAATAAAACAGCATTGATCTTAAGAACTGCATCAAGACCTCCTCCTGCTCCCAAATCCCATCATTTCACAATATTACTGGTGGTAACAAATAGTTTTCTACCCTTGGATCAAAAAGACACAGCCCTAAACGTTCTCTACCTCTCAGGGAACGGCAACTAAAGGAACGGTTCCTAAATTTCTTCAGTGAATTGCTGCAGGCCTCAGCTTTCTCCAGAAATTCCTCAAGCTCTGCCACACAGGTCAGAAATGGCTTCCTGATCTGGGAAAAGGCAAATATCCCAAACAATGTCAAGAGAACCATCAGCAGGCCTTCAGTATTATCAAGTGTAGCTTTTGTTTTGCTGATGTCAGAATACAATCTTATATCAAACACATCTCAAAGGACACTCAGTTGCAGGTTCTCAGAGCCTTTTGGTTCCTTTCCAACTCCTTTATCCTCCTTTTGAAACCACTGATAGGGTAAGCCACGAAGTATTTCCGTATCTTGTCAGAAACACAACAGTAGTAAGTGCTGTTAGGGCAATAAAAACCCTTAAGAAACACAAGGCGTAAGAGCTTTACTCTTTGCAATGATTAAATTCTTTGAGAGCTCTAACACCTCCTGAAAGCAACTAGTTCAAGTATAGTGCTATTTTACAGACGTAGCAGCAAAACACCCATATAATTGCAGAAAAATTAAACCTAGGTCTGGACAACTTCATTTGCATATACAAAACATGCACTCTTGCACTTGCCAGTCTAGCCGCTGTCCCTATTCAAGACAATACCAGTCATCACTCAAAAGGCCAGCTCTACACCAAGACAGGAACTTGTGGAGGAAGAAAAATACTGATGGGGTTTCAATTTCCTGTCCATTATTCTCAAATTTTAATACCTAGTTCTTGTTGATACTTTGACTTAAGGTCTTCTTTTTCCTTCAGACACTGTTCTTTAATCTTCTCCCATTCCAGCTGATGGCGGCTTTGCAGAATTGCTACCTCTTGAGCACGCTTATCATTGAGCATCTCCCGTAGTTCCACAAGGGCAGTTTCCTTTTCTTTTCTCAAGTTAGACTGTGTAAGCTCAAGCTGAGAGGTATGCATATTATTTAAGCTTAGGCGTAAAGCTTCCAGTTCAAGGCTGTGCAGTGTCTGTAACGGAGAAGAAAAAGGGTTTTTCCCTCCCCTCTAATGAAATGTGTTCACTAGTTTCCATGCCAAGTTTTAGTTTCAATTGCTCTCAACTGTTAAACACACCTAAGTTTTCCCTTTCTGTACTTGGAGAGCGTTTGTTCATTACAGAGATAGAACCCTGAAAATAAGCTGACTTTCGTTACAATGAGATTTGTGTAACATTTTCAGTGCAAAGTAAAAGGCTTTCCTTATCTGCCTCTCAGTTTCATCTCCTACCAAATACATTGTATGTGTCCACTTCCTCACAATGTCATCAGAGCAGAACACCACCAAGTTCAACCCAACCCTTCACTGTCTACAAAAAAAATTCCTCACATTTCCTGTTGGTTATGATTTGTTAAAAAGCAAAATTCTGAAGCGGTATTGGAAAAGTGGAAATAAAACTCACCATACTTCATTAAAAAAAAGTGAGGAATATCCAACAGTTAGAAATAGCAGCCAAAATAGACCAACCAAATTTATCAATTCTTAAATAAACTAAACAGTACACCAACATCTTGGAATTAGACCTAACACTAGACATGTTCTTTCCATTTCCTCTTTGCATTTAGCAGAGGTGTTCAAAAACCCAGCAAATATTTAGAGGAAAAAGTCAGGTTTACATACATAAGTTTAGCACAAAAGCATTCCCAATTACGTTAGTGAAATAATCAAAAAGTGGCAGAGGTTTAGTATTTTTTATAAATGTACTTGCTAAACTTTTCAAGACATGAAAAATGACAACATTTTCTTTTAAACTCATCAATTTAAGCATCGAGTTTTCTTCAGAATTAATGTTAAAATATAATTGCAGTGAGGATCCTAGAGAACTCCTGTAGAAAATATCTACTATCACCCGCCAAGAGAACACTCCTAATTCTTCAGTTGCAGCACTACATAAGAGTACACATAGTATGCACAAAAATCAAGAAGTCTTCTTTTTGCAACAGTCAGGTAATCAATACAGTAATTACTGTGGTTTTTTATTTTACCTGTGATTGGAGCTGAGCTAGCTCAATCTCGGCTTTGTGTGCAGCTGCCATTTGCTGCCGAAGTTCATCCAACAAGTGCTGCTGTTTTTTATTTAGTTCAGCACGGAGCTTCTCCATTTCCTCTTCATGTTTAGTAACCAGTTCAGAGATTTCACGATCATGCTCTCGCTCATGTACCTGCAGAGAATATTCAGAAAAAGAGCTTCCTTCAAAATATGGTTCGTTAGCCCCCTAATAAATTATTGAGCCAGAATTCTCCCCTCCCTCTGTCCCCAAATCAAAGACACCATGGAAAAAAACAATTAATGGCTTTTTGCATCTCTAAAACATTTATAAGGCTTAAATGACAAACAACACAAAATCAGTTTATTTTTCTGAAATAAACCCAAATCACAGCATTTACCTTTTTTATTAAAGCAATCTGTTCCTTTCTTTCTTCTTCCAACTTCTGCTGTTTTTCCACTTTATCTTTTATTTCAGCATTTAATTCTTCTACCTGAAAACAGGCATACAAACATTTACAATGAGTACCTTAAGCATTCTGAAATCCCAAGACTCCTGCCACTATCGGGGCTTCCTACCTCCTTCTTGTGCGCCAAACTCACTTTAGTTAATTCAGCAAGGTGCTGAGTCTCAATTTTATCGATTTCGTCTTTGTAATGTTTCATCATCTTGGATTGCGCCTCCTGCGTAACTTGTGAATACTGAAAGGACTCTTGCAAGCGAGTCTCAAGCTCCAAATAAGCTTTCTTCAAATGGGCAATTTCTTCGGTCAACTGACTTTTTTTCTCACTGTATTCAGTACTTTTTGTCTTCATTTCAGCATTAAGTTTATGAATTTCTAGGTTGCTGAAGTTTAACCTGTCCTCATATCCCCGTCTTTCACACTCCCACATTTCTTTGAGGTTTTTCATTTCAGCATTAAGTTCATGTATGTTCTTCTCAAGGTCCTCAATGATGTTAGCATTCTCTGCTAGTGCTTTTTCTGCATTTATTAGATCCTTCTCCAGGTCAGACAATCTTTCTCCTATGGCTGTTTTTTCCTTCAATAAAAGTGCTAAATTTTGTTCTTTGTTATTGATTTCAGCTTTGAGCAAATCCTGTTCTTTCAGCAACATCTCTTCAGAAATGGTTTTCTGACCAAGCAGTTCTGTTATTGTCTGGTTTTTAGCCTTCTGAGCATCAAGCTGGCTTTGCATTTGATCCCTTTGACTTTGCAAAGCAGCTAACTGACGTCCAAAAAGAGACTGTACTTCACTTGTTACAGAATCAGAAGCTGTTTTCTGCTCTTGAACGTCTTTCACTAATTGCTCCTGAGTTCGCAGCTGCACCATCAACATTTCCCTTTCCTCTTGGAGGTCTTTTACCATTTCTTGCCAGGTAGAGGATTTTGACACTTGTGTTAAAGGCTCTACAGCACAGTAAGGCTGGCCTCCATCCTCACTCTGCTGTTTTACTAGAGACATTATTTTGTTTTCAAGTTCTTTCTCCTTCTCTGTTTTTTGAAGAAGTTCTTTTTCACAACAGAGCCGTGCTTCACGTTCCTCATCCAGTTCCATACGCATATGCGAGAGCTCAGTCATTACTTTTTCCCATTTTCCAACAGCTTCTTGGGTTTCCTGATAAGATTTCTTCAAGGCTGAATCCTTCTCATGGAGCTGCTCAGTTAGCTTCACACATCGCTCTACTAAACAAGTTGTCTCATCATTCTTTATGTCATCATGGTCCCTTATTTTGTTTTGCTGCAGGTAGCTATCTGACAAAAATGAAACAAAGGCCTCTGCTTCCACCTCAGTCTCTTCAAAAGTCTCTTGAGCCAAACTGCTAGGACATGGTTCCTCATCAAGGCCAAAGTTTAACGGAGGAGGTATAAAATCTCTGCTGGGTTCTAGAAGCACACAACTGTCTAACCCATACCTACTGCACCTACCTTCTTCAATAGCATACTCTTCAGAAGTGGCGGACGCATAGGACTCTTCTGGTCTCTCCGTGGAGATGAGATATTTAGCCAATATGCCTTCATCACCACCGAAAAGCCCTAGTTCTGACAAGTGTTCTTCAGACAGATTATCTCCTTCACTACTTTCATTATTCTCTGTGATCTCTGAATTCCTAATTTCTTCTAACCGATTCCTTGAGAAGTCTCCTCCCAAGTCACACTGGAACTCTAGTTCTTCGTGAACTAGCTCACCTTCAACTTTCAAATTGTGCCTTTTTTTCTGCATGTCCTCAAGCTCTGCTCTCTGCAACTGCAACACCTCTGGTAAAATCTGGTTTTCCCTCAATTTCATTAGCATTTTATTGGAGACAATCTCTTCATCATGCTTTTGCCTTACATGTAAACTTTTTTCAGCCTCATAAAGTCGCTTTTGATTTAATTCCTGGATGAAAGAATTCAGTTTTTGAATCTCCTCATTCAAGGACTGTTTTTCTTGTTTATATCGCTGGGCTTCCTTGACATGCTCTTCTGCATCAGAAAGTTGAAGCTTAAGGCCATCGATTAAATCCTTGTATTTAGTCTCAATTTCAGATCTTTCTCTCTGGAAGTCTTCCTCTTGGTTTTCAAGTTTCTTTCTCAAATTTTCATTATTAATTTCAGACTCACGAAGACTATTATTCAAGTCAATTATTATGCCATTCAAATTCTGAATGTGTTGTTCAGAATTCAGAGCACAGAGTTCTTTTTTTAACTGTTCAAGTTCATTCTTATATTTTAAATTAATTTCTTCTTCATATTCCTGCTTGGCTTCTGCAATCTCTCTTCTGTGGCACGTCTCCAGCTCAGCCCTCAAGTTCTCCAACTGTCTGCAAATATCCTTTTCATGACTGAAAATCAGTTCTTCAATACGTTGCTGTTCTTTCATTTGGGATAAAGCTATTTCATTTTTTAATTCCGTAATTTCTGAGTCCCGGAGAGAAAGGGTATGTTGTAGTATAGACAAGCTAGATCTTTCCAATGTCAGTAGATCTTGAAGACTTTTAATATGTTGTTCTTTTTCTTCTATGCTTTTGTATAGCTGTTGCATTTTATCTTTCATATCCTCTTCCATTTGGGCAAGCAGATTTTCTTCATCTTTGGTATTCTTAAAAATAAAATATTACATATGAAATATGCCATTGAAATATGACATGTTTTAATTTCCTTAAGACTCACGCTTTTAATTTATCTTCACAAGTAATATTTACCATTAAGTGCAGGGTGTATCATTGGCCTAGGCAACAGGATTTTTAAGGACATCCTTGAGAGTGGAAAGTACTACTGAAAGACTCTTCAAATGTGGTAACAAATATCAAATTGCCTAAGCAATAAGAAATCATATACAACTGACTCCAAAGAAAGAAAATAGTGGTTGTCTCAAACTTCAGGTATTTTAATTAAAAGAAAAAAAAAAAAAAAAAAAATCAGAGCTACAGACACCTCTCCATCTCACATCCATTTGCACAGAGAAAACACCTCCCACAGGGCGGGCAGTAGGCCAACAGAACAGTTATGTCAAATTTTGACTCATCTGACTCAAAAGTTTAAGGCTTCTACCTGTGGTATTGCTGGTTATGTGCTTAAAGGAAATCAGATCTTTTAAGCTGTTCCTTTAATGTATGTTAGTAATCACAATCTCCATAAATCTGTTCCTAAAGAAAAAGACTTTTTACATGACCATGCCACTACAGCAGGACAGAGTTATCAACAAATTTGAAATACATATTAAAAAAAAAAAGTATCTGTTATGTGGTTTTAACTTTGAGATTCTTTATTCATAGTGCTTGTTTCTGGAATGATTACATCAAAATATTCCCACACAAGCTTTTTGCTTTGTTTTGTATCTGAAACTAACCTGATTACAGATAGTTAACTTTTACTGTCATCTAGGTGTTTCAAGTTCACACACAACCGTATTGTTATATGCTTACACAGCATTATCCAGCAACCTCCACCCCACCGCAAGCCTCTGTCAGTTATGTTCCCACACATCTCAGTTCAACAAACACCAGGTGGACCTACTTCTGATGGAAACTTCTTAATGTTATACAACAGTTTAGTAACAGAGTTAAAGACCAACCCTTCTGCAACAGAAACCAATGGAGTAATTTTAATAAATAAGCAAATTTTAAAGAGCCAGAACTGAATCCTTATTTCGTACAAAAAAAAAAATCTTAAATTGTGAGCAGCTATTTTGCCTTAGCTGAATATCATTACCTTCAGAAGAATAGATTTTTAATTTCATACTAAAGCATAGCTTCGGTCTTGAAGTATCAGTGTTACCTCACGCACAAATTAAACATTCATTACAGGTTTTTCCTCCAAAAAATACCACCTTAGCTTGCACATTCACAACAAAAACCTAACTATCAAGAACTCGTAATTATAAAGGTACTTTAAACTGTTTTTACCTTTTGAGAAGACTCAAGCTGTACTTCTAGGTCATGTGCTTTCTGACGCAGCATCTCCAAATGCACATTTTGCTCTCTGAGACGGTTCTGAAACAAGGACATCTGCTGCTGGGCTTCTAGTACTTCATATTCCCCAGGGCTTTTACTCCTCAGCATCTCATTAACCTGAACACATAAAGGTACTCACAGTCAGAAGAAAGTTTATATCAGAAAAACTCATACACAAGTCTCACTGTATGCATGAAATGTACTGTGTTCATTTACTACAGATTTACCCTATGTCTCTCGTTCCCAATGAATAAGAATCTCCCTAAAGTCGGACAACACTTGACATGTTTTAGATACCATTACTTACTGTAAATATTTAAATGTTAGATAATTTTTCTCTATGAAACTTCCAAAACAAAGCAGGACTTCCAACCGACTGGACATTCTGGTAAGAGGACAATGAACAAAACTAGTCTTCTCTGAAAAGGATTCATATCTCTATAATAAAGGGTTTGTTGGGGTTTTGGTTTTGGGTTTTTTTTGGTTTTGTTTTGTTTGTTTTTTTTCTTAACTCTCCACCTCCCTCCAAATGCAAAGAAAACATTTACCCCTATAGGGGTAAAATAAACCATGTTTTATTCATTTTTAAAACCTTTCCTAAAGACTTTGCTAAAACCAAGAAGATAATGTTTAAGACAGTATTAGTACTTTCATCTGTTAGCAAAGCTGACATGCTTCCACAAACAACTTGCATCATATTACTAGCCTTATTTAGAATATGCCCAAAGTGCTATTTAGAGGCTTTACTGTTGTCTTTCAAAGGCTTATAGAGCAAATCCCAACAATCACCTGCAGAGTAATTTTCACTATTCCCACATATTCTGTCAACTGCAATCAGAATTCTATATAG
This sequence comes from Cariama cristata, assembly GCF_000690535.1. Classification (NCBI taxonomy): domain Eukaryota; kingdom Metazoa; phylum Chordata; class Aves; order Cariamiformes; family Cariamidae; genus Cariama; species Cariama cristata. Next base: position 11,794 of record NW_009637172.1, on the reverse strand, counting down.
AAAGCAGTATTTTTTGTTCTTTTCCAAAACTTCATTTAGCAGAGGATTTATTTTCCAGGGCATGAGTAACTCCTTCAAGATAATCCCTGGACTTCAGTAAGTCCCAGGTTTTATTTTTAATTTTTTTTAAACCACCTTCCTATCCAGACATTTAAGACATGTAATCCCTCCTAGTGCAATTCTTAACCTGCAAACCTGAAATGTTAAGTAAACATAAATATTACTCTTTGGCATATACTACAAGGCTCCTGATACAACAAATATACAGGCGTTCAGAGAGAACAGCCACTAGAACACTGACTATCACCAAAAAAGAATAAAGTATGTTTTAAAAAAATTTTTTTTAGGTAAATGAAAGGCTATAATCTATCTCATTATCCAGGGATTAGATCCATGATCAACTTGTTGCACTGAAGCAGGTTCCTACCTGTCACAGGGGCTGCAGCAATTGTCTTCACCTCATTTCAAATCTCTGTCTTTGAAATAAGTCACATCACCTTAACATAGCAAGTTTCTGTGTAACAGCTGAGCCATTACAGTTGCCCATGCACATACTCAAAGCTTTCTTTGGCAAAGGCAAGGAAAACTGATCACAGGTAAGCCCATATCATTACAGCGATGGTTATGTATAGATCCCAAAGCGCTAACAATATTGGATAAAATTCCCTAACAAGGGCTAAACCGATGAAAAAAGGAGCATAATGACCTCCCAAACATTATACAAGAAAGTAAGTAGAAAATATAAGGATATTTCCGGGACTTCTTCCTAGCAATTGGAGAAAACTCTGCCTCACCCTGAAAAAATTTTCACTGCTGCATTGCAAACTGAACTATGAAGAGCTATGTGATAAGCTCAATATGCTTTTATGTTCATATTCCAAACCTGTTCTTATTCTTTTTGTAAGGAAACAAAAATTGGAGGAGAGGCACACCTGATGTAACTGAAGTTCTAAGTCATAGATCTGACCAGCTACGTGTAAAGCTTCTTCCTGTAGGTCATCCCGATCCTTCTTAACCTGTTGAAGGCAGCTTGTTAGTTTCCTGATGACTTCATTCTGCTCTTGAACAGTAGTTTCCTACATGGATCACAAGAAGTGCACTTTTAAAATTAAAATATTCTTAACATAATAGGGAGCCAGTAAGTTTTCTTAAAGCAAAGCTGTTAAAGTCTACAGTTACACTTAAGTTCTAACAAACTTGCACCAAAGGACCAGAAATATTTATATTCAAACATGATGGCAGGCATGATGAAAGAGGAATCTTACACTGATCTCAAAGAGATGACAAACCTAATCAAAAGTGACTTTTTAAACAAATGATATGATACCGGTAATGAAATAAATATTTTTGCTTAAAAATTTTGTAGCTTTTATTGATGTAAAAGCAATCAAGTTTTCCACAGGATATAACAAATATTTAGTACCCCCTAAAATTGTTTCCTATCTGTCAGCTCTTCTTCTCAGCCATGTGAGAGAAAGCTAATGCGATGGGATACATTAATCCTATTTTATGTTAATCACATTAATCATTTCAATTTATTTCTCACCAACAGGAAATGTCTTTGTTTCTCCAGTCCTATAACTAGAAAAATAACATGTAAAGGGGGAAGTAACTATTCTTCAGAAGCACCTGATAATTTACCTTTACACAGAAATGCTAGAGAAACAGAAATTCAAAATACCTTTTTTTTAATACTCTGGGAGAGGGGAAGGTACATGCCAGTTTAATAAAGTTTAACTTATCCTACTTAATCATTTGCCCATAGAAAAAAAAAAATAAAAAAAACACTCTAAAACCAAGAAGCCACAAGTATTTACAAATATTCAAAAAGTATGAAAGATCTCTGGGGGAAAAAGTCATCGGGGGGTAGTGGTGGTGGTAGTGGTGTCTGCCATCCCGTGTGAACATTTGAAAAGTAGCCTAGCTGCATCCATGAAGTGGTTTTCAGACATATGCACAGAAACACTGACATTTCAACAAGTACTTCCTTTTCAATAGTTTGTACAACACTTTGGAGGAGGTTTTTTGCACCATTTTTCAGCATGACCTTCCTATATATTTTTATATATACTGACTTAAAAATATACTTAAGTCCCATGTTTTTATATTGAACCCCCAGCTCAATGTATGATTAACTACACTTACCTTAGTGGTTCTTCCAGGTTCTTTCTATAAAGGCCCACTCCTCAATGTAGTAATAAAATTAATCAATAAAAACTAGTACCAAGTATCCAAACATTTCTCAGCAGAAGAATTTAACTATGTATTTCATCAAAACTCTCTAGAAGTAGAAGCATTTCAAATTTAATTTTACTCTCGCTTGATTCAAGCAATATGAAGTCCTAGACACTGGAAAATGGAAAACCTCAGTACTGCTTTTTGCAGCACATGTTAGCAAAGTGAAGTACTTTTCAATAAAAAAAAAATAATCAATACTTATTTTGAGTTTTGCCTCTTAAATATTTTTAGGATTAAAATAAAGTAGTATTAACCCCATTATCCAATTCTATGAAACATACCTGAAGTTGCATAGAGTTACTGTGCTGACTAAGTTGTTCCTGTAGCTCGTCCATCTGTGCACTGAGTCTTTCAACTGCTGCCTGTTTCTCCAGAAGTCTGTTTTCTAACTCAGCTATTCTCGCCTGACACATCTTAGCATCCAGCTCACTGTATTCTGCAGCAGAATTTATTGTACCTTTCTTCATAAAAGAAACAAAAAAGTATTTATTCACCAAAACAATGTAACATTTCTGTTTCATGATTACTCTGCAAATAAATTCAGCTTCAAGCTTAAACTAGAATTTGCCCAGAATTTAAAAGTAATTCAGCATTTGTATTTAATAGAAACTTCAATAGAAACATTTGTATTTAACAGAAACATTATACGTAAAGTCCTTAATTCTTAAAATTTTCAAATAAAAAATTTTCATAGATAATATATTTCCATATGATACTTTAAAGCACAAAAGTAAATTAAGGAGAAGAGCGTTGTGATTCTATGGCACCAAATTGTGGCAAAGTGCCATTTTGACATGTGTTGGGATTTAAAATACATTCCAACTTACAAGCTGGGAGGGCAGGGAGGGAATACTACCAAAATCAAACAAAGTTTTTACATCTATCTGTGCTGACAGAAGAATGGTCCATTCATAGGAAAAATAATAACATAAAGTTCTTGACTTAAAATTAAATTCTAATGTAAGCAGCTATTGCAAATAAATATTCAACATGCTCTGAGCTTCTGTGGCCTGTAACAGCAAAAGAAAAAAGCAGGTACAAAGACAGAAGTTCCTCCTATCAATCCTGTGGTTTCTTACCAGCAATACTGTTACAATTCTCAGGGAGGAGATAGCATCTTGTATTTTATTTTAAATACTTTTTGGTTTACATGTATGAAACATAATGAATGAACTCACTTTTCAATTAAAAACATCATTCAATTTTCTCTGGACAAGGTCTATAATTCCACTAAAACCAATTCTCTTAGCAACCAATTTCGCAGCCAGTATACGTACATACAGGTAAGCACCTGGTTTAGGCTGCAAATAGTGAAAAAGCATCGGTTTTATCACATTTGATAACAATGCTCAATAACTAATCATTTCAGTAACCAATTATCATACTCTTCTTTCACATGTATATCAGCATCTTTTACTAAAGATACATTCTTTTACACTTACTTCAGCTGCATGATCATTCTGTGCATCCCAGTTGAACAAGTCAGCACTCCCCTGATAAGTGAACAAATAAAACAAACACTAAATCATGGCCATTTTAAAGATATATAAGGAAAAGCAGGATTATTTTGGAAAAACTCTAAGCACATAAGCCAGAAAGGTCCACGTTGTGAGACAACATACCAGTGAGAAAGAGAGACTGACTTAAATGCTAAACTCAGCTGGTCATCCATGGTCAAATGCATGAAATAAATGCCGAAAAAAAATTTATTATGAATGTCTACTTAAAAATTTAGGGCTAAGGCTCACCATTGAGATTCAATGGCTTTTGTGGCTTGCAAATATAGTTGAGCACTCTTTAATCTCCTCCTAAACATTAGTAAACTAACCGATGGAAGATTATTTAACAAACATGCTAAAATCATTCCAATAATTACAAAAGCAGTACTACTTTCTGACACGTATACTTAATGTAGCTCAGTATCTTGAAAGATAACTACCTTTCACTAAATTCACAAGACAAAAGTTGACTGAAGCACTATTTAGAAAAGGCAGCCTATAGCCCTCCCTGTATTTTGAATCTGCATGAAGTAGTTTCCAATGATTACTGTCTCCCTAGAGGTGCCCTCTCCACGTAACCTAGAAAGCAATTCCGTTTGCTTTACAAACCAGCTATTTTGACAAAAGCTGTTTAGAAGCAATAAGTGACTTTTATTTTGTTGGGGTTTGGTTTGGTTTTGGTTTTTTTGGTTTGGTTTTGGTTTTTTTAATTTAAGTCGACATGAATGTAATAAGGACATTGCTATGGTTGAGTGACAAAACACTGTATGCTTTTTTCTTAGTGCAGACAGCTTAGCACGTAGCTTCATAAAAGCCTTTGCAATGCTAACATTACCTTCAAGGTATCCTGAAAGCACTAGGGACATCCTCACAACAGAAAGCACGATAATACGTGCAAATGCTATCCTCCGTTATTGCAGGTTTGCAAATACACTAGGTCAATGCTATTGTTGTATGTCGTGAAAACACACCAACAGCTGGAGAGGTGCTTTTTATGCAGAAGGCAACGCCTCCCCAAAACTCACAAATCTTTGCATAGACAACATGCTGAAATGCACTGGGAAACAAACCCTCAGACCAAGACAGTTCGTTGTAGCTAGAGAGTTGCCTTGTAGCTTCTGAGGCTTGCGAAAGCATTAGCCAACCACTTCTGAAGCAAGCTGGATTCCTATTAAAAATATTGTTCAAAACTACATTTTTCTTATTTTTATTACAAGATAGAGAGAAAAAGCGTTACATGATTGTCTAATCCACAGTTGATATAAAAATAAAAATCTTGGTTGTGAGTTGAAGCAAGAAAGCAATGCTTAATTCAGGCAGACCAGTACATCTATTACCAGATGTTAATATCGAGCTATATCAAAAGCTATGTTTTTATGTTTGTTGACACAACTACCTTTAGAGGGTCACCAGTACAAACATACTGAAATATATCAGGCACAAGCAGAGTCACATTTTAAACAAATTTGTCAGAGAATGTAACATCTATGCTGGCTTTACAACAGCTACTAAAAGCATGCTGGAAAAAATTGTATTTTTTCAGAAAACATTAAGCACATTTAAGCCAGCAAGGTGATAAAAAAACAAGCGAATGCTGTGCATTATAAGGTCCTGGCAGTTTTGCTCATCTACTACTCCTCTCAGTCTGGATTTGCCATTTCATGGAGTCACAGCCACAGAACCAGAAGTCCACCCAAAGAGAAGTTCACGGCAGTGAAAGGCTGAAAGATCTCAGTTTAGCAAGCTAACAGCAGACAGCTCCTTGTCAATACCAGCTGTCCAGTCCGCATAATGGAGATTTTTTTTCAGTTATTTACATCACTTTGTAAGAGAGTTAGTTATTACAAGCGAAAATACATCAGTTTACTTACTTCTCAATGGCAGCTAGCTGACAGTGCCAGAGAGCTAAAACCCAATTAAGTAAAACAATCACCTGAAATACATGTTATCTGCAGATGGAGTGAAGTGAAATACAAGAAATACTAAGATTTACCTCTGCCTCTGTTGTTGCCTCTAGTGGGTTGGTGTCTTCAGCCTTACTCTCTATACCCTTACCAACATCTTGGGCCGCTAGTGCATACTCTTCCTTCGGAACGTCATGCGTGTGGACAGACGAGCCCTTCCTCTTCGCCGTCTTTTTCTGCAACTGCGTGATGTCGCTTTTTGGTTTTCGCTGTCTGAAGTAAGCAAACTGTGCAGAAAAGATTGGAAGAGGTAGAGGGAGAGGTAAGTGAGAAAAAGGTAGCAGGACCACAAGATTAACACGCTCATGGGTGATGAAGATCCTATCTCGATAAAATATATACATCTGCAGAAAAACTGCTTTATATTCCTACTTTCTACACATTCAGAACATACTGGGTAACTGTGCAATTAAACAAGAAATCTCACACCAGTACTAAAGGCTCATTTCAATACAAGAATCAAATTTTACTCAGTGAAACTTCGTGTGTCAATGACAATCCAGAATTACAGCAAGACAGATTAGTAAAGGAAGGAGTTGTTAATATACTAGAATCATTAGGAAAAAAATAATAATTGAGCAGTCTTTCTGCAAGATCGGCAAAAACAATAACCCCCACAAACGTATCTAAACAGATCTTTGCCAGTGTAAGCTTTACGATTAAAATTAACGGAAGTGAATCCTCATGCTCCTTCCCTGCCACCCCCTTAAGAGAATACAGCAAAACTTCCTAGTCAGAAAGCAGCCTACAGTACATAAATAGAAAATCAATTAAGCCAGGTCATTTTAATTTCTTCTGTTGAAGAATCAGATGCTCTACTTTATCAAACTATCACAACTCTACAAAGCACCAGGGACTTGCAAAGAATTTCACTGACAGAATTTATCACCCAACTTCCCTTAGCACCTTAAACAGCTTAAAAAGGATTATTGTATTTTCAACTCCAGCATTATGTTTAGCCAGCATTTCCTAGTAACACCTCCCTCACAGCATAAAACCAGACATCCTTCTCACAAGGAAAAAGCCTTTGCCAAGGTTACAACCATAGGTTATCAAGTGCATTATTAATACAGCCTTGTGATGAGATAAAATAGGTAGTTAAATGATGATGGGATGTAAACACAACTGCCAAGTTCTACTTGCAATATATACAAAAATCTACTGCTTGACAGCTTGGTTTTCCTGTAAAACAGCCACCTTGCAGAAAAATCTTGTCTGTTTCTTTTCATTCAACTTGTGAAATGAATTTAGTTCAGTCCTTTCTCCTTACACCCATGCCATTATAGCAACTTCTACCTGACAGCTCAGCTACGCAACAGATACTCAGTTACACTAAGCAGCCTGTTTAAAAGGTATATTTGCAGGAAGACATCGGTTTCTTACCAGCAGTTAAGATATTTATGTTCAAATAACTTATTTTAAAGATTAAGTTCTTTAGTTTCCAGAGTTATTGATACAGAATGCAAATTTAGCAAAGATTGCCAGGTGCTGTGTTGCCTTTTGTAATAGGTAAAATGAACAGACCAGTAAATAAAGTTGTAGTGAGACACAAATACTATTCTCTCAAATCACGTGTTAACTCTCGCACTTACTGATGGCAATAAATGATAAAAATAGCTACTGCACTAATTAACCTGATAACATAGGGAAAAGGGACAGGAGGAAATCTGCAGAAAAATGAAGAATAGAGGAAGCTACTGAAGCAGGAAAAAAGGGAAAACAGGAGTAAAACAATCAGAAAAGATGAGAAAGGAAAAGCAGAGAGAGTGGCCATCATAGAGAGCAGTTAATGATTTCATGAAGGGAGACGAAGTATTTGACATTAAAATACCAAGACGTGCCATGACTGAACATCTAAATGAGTATGAATTTTCAAATGCACAGCTCAGAGAAAACAAAACTTATTTTGTCCGATTCATATGCATTAAACATTCGAAATCAGAATACGAATCATGCAAAAATGACTACCAACTACTCCAAAACTGTATGGAACTACTAGGCTTGTTGGTCCATGAAAGTGTCTGGAGTCACACACGCATAGATTTATGGAATCACTGGATGGGGATAAGCTCTATTTAGGGCAATATCAAGTTTCCAAAGCCTTTAATCAGCTACAAGAATTCAAGTGTCTTATAAGAGTATCATCAGACACACAGATAGTCATCCAACATGAAGAAAGTATGTAACACCAACTCTCCCCCATCCCAGTGAGATCCTATCATGCCCCTTTTGAAGGATCTAATTCTCAGTTTGCTTTCTAGCCACATGTGCAAAGGAGAAAGCTTCACTTTTAGCCAAGATATAGCATGCCACAGGAACATCAACACTGCTGTCCACCACAGCATCCAAAGCAGTTCTCTGTAACAGAAGAACACCCAGCCTTTCTGCAGGTACCAATATACTGCAACTCGTTTTCACCAGGACCAGTCAGCTAAAAGCGACAACCACAAGGCACCTCTGAATTGGTACAGCCAGCACCACGTGAGCATCCCAGAATTAGAACAAGCCTGCCAGGTCTTGTGTTGCATGGTCCCCACGTCATCCACACCTCCGATGAATTGCTGTGCTGACATCCTTCCACTATGTTAGTGCAAGCTGACTGGCACCAGCAGCATGAGCCAGTAAACAGGAAAAGAACAGCACAGCACATGCAGCACTGTTCAGCTCTCCCCAGCCTACCTCACGCATAATTTACTCTTTGACTTATTGCTTTACATGCTTCAGAAATCAGTACCAAAAGAATACCCATAGAAAATGGAACAGAGCAGAAAACCACACCAGCACCAAATAGAAACAAGTTGTTCAAATAAACCTTAGTTCACCTCTTAGATACAATAAACAGAAGCAATGAGTCCTCTTAGACAAAACCCAGAAAAATTTTCTAGAGCTTCCTCAAACTGATGAAGCAGGAAAACTTCCTGGAAAACACACACTCCTTTTTGAGCTCCTACCACATAAAATGCAGGGACAGCAAAAACTTCTCACATATGAGGCACAGTACATACAGGTCTGTAACTAGAGGCACAGCTGGCCAACATGCATGACGTGGAAGAAAAACAAGGAGAAAAAAGCAGCACTGAATACTTGGGGTTTGTTCTGTTTCTCAATTACTACTTTGGCTATAGTATTGCATTTATCAAAAATAGAAATCTGAAGTACCTGACACAGTACTGAGCTGCCAAATCATGATAATTTCCAATTAATACAACAGTTGGAATTATTATTATTTGGTGATAACTTAAATGCATTTCAATAATGGAGTTTTTGTTCCTGTATGAAAAAGAATAATGCAAGTACTGTTTTAAAGAGGAAAACATTCACATTATATTCCTTTCCCAAGTCATTATTTAGCAGACTGAAATCTAAGGATGTCAAAGACAAAAAAAAAAAGACATCTTTTTTTGGGGGAGGGAGGAATCGAAAAAACCCCACAGCAGTTAACACCTCCAGATTCAAGCAGTACCAGACTGCAGAAGTTGCTAGAAGTCAGGTTACTGCAACAGAAGCCTGCAACACACAACAAGCCTCGCACTCCTGTCCCCTGCCGTCATGAGCACGCCTGCAGTGATGCGGTGAGACGATTCAGGAAGGTGATCTGGATGAACACTTCTGTATCAGTCTGGAGATGGGATCACCTTAAGCCGCTGCAGACTTGCACCACAGGAAGGAAACACTGTACCTGCTCACGGTCATTTCTCCCTTTCAAAACTGAATTTGTATTCATGAGGAGGGCAGCACAAAGAAAACAAGAAAAGTGAAAAGGAAAAGAACAAAAAGGAGAGACATTTCCCTACTGCTTTATTACGTAAGAGCTTTCAAAACCATCGGCTATCCAAAGGAAGTTTCTGAAGCAAGTTATAGCCCTGCCGCCTACCAACTCAGTAGCATGACCACATCATACTATGGGCTTAAGAACACGCAAAGGACTACACCGAGTATGACCAAAGGTGCATTTACTCCAGTAATTAGCCCAATATGCATCTGTTCCATAAGTTAGCTCTACAACTTCAGGTATACAAGTCAAGATACAAAAACTGGGCAAGCACAGCCACACATGGTAGAAATTGGGTGTGAGCATACTAAGGAATGCACAGCTCACGTGTTTACCTTCCAAACCCTAACATATTATGTTTGCGCTTAATAAACTGCATCGGGTATTGCTTCTATTCATATGTCCGCGTTTTGGGGTTTTTTTTTGTTAATTGTCTGGTGGCCACAATCTGCTAGCTAAGTAATGGATCTCCATGACATTTTAATAAGCAGAGGAAGCACTACATCTATCTCTGCCTTTCTAAACTCTTCCGTCTCCTCTCAGTATACCAGGTATGTGATATCATGCAATAGCAACATTGATGGGGCTGCTAATTTTTTTTTTTTTAAATGGTAACATGAGAGATATTTAGCACATAGTTTAAAAAAAGTAATAAATGCAACATTGGCTCTGCACACTTAACTTGAAACATAATGCAAGTCCCTACTTTTTTTTTTTTTTTCCCCAATGGCAAACAACAGCTGTACAACAGGTGGGAACTAATAACTGATTCAAGGCAAGTCTATCACATTTTTCTAACTATAAACAGATACTGTACTTAGAGAAGGGTTATAAAAGAAATGTTAACTAAAGTCTTGCCACAGCTAATGTAACTTTTCAACCTGAAGAACTCCTGTTCTCAAAGTTTCCTCTCTCGATATTAATCCAAAAACTAATCATGCAATCATTCTCCAATGGGGGATTGTGTCCACATCGCACATAAGAAGGCTGCGAGGGCAAGTGGATGAGGAGCTGCTGAGCAGGAGCGTGGAGTGTGGCAACCATGACAGCATCTGGGTGGGACAGGCCAGGGATGGACGAGCTGTATTGCCCACCAGGAAGCTGCTTCAGCACAGCTCCAGCAACAACCCCATTCCCTTCCCAGTAACATTCTCTTTAATTGTCTTCTGCACAGCACTGGGAGGAGGGAGCTGAAACAGAAACACAGAAGACTGCTGAAAATATCTGAGGCAGGCAGCACAGCTCCGAGCCACCTCTGACCCCACTAGCTAGATATCCAGACAGACTCCCTGCAGAAAGGGCCATGCCTCTGCGCCTGTGGGAGAATCACTAGGAGTGATTCTGTAGCACATCATGGAAAGATCTGATCTGTCTAAACCTCCCGATACCCTGTGCAGCCTCAGCTATCCTCTTCTACCTACAGTCCCCCATTCCAGTCCTATCGGGATGGTGAGAACAGGGAGAAGGTGTAGCTGCAGACTGGTCAGCCTTATTCAGCAGTAGATTCCAAGAAGGGAATATATATATGACAATAATAGTTAAAAAAAGCAGCAGAAATGCAGAAAAACAGTTCAAAAAACCAGTAGAAAAATAATCAGGCATTTCTAACCAGCTTCTTGAACATCATTACCAAAACAAAGCAGAAGTTTTTATCTAAGAGGGTGAATAGATATCAAGTGTTAATTACACAGATGCATGCAATAATTACTAAGAGAATGTTACCTCTATACATCAGTCATGTCAAATGAGCTCTCTACACAGTCCAACCAAACCACACCTAACTGAAGACACCTAACTGCTCAAAGCGTGTGAAGTGTTCGCGAACAGCATGACTAGAAACAAACCAACCCAACCCAGTTCTTCAACAACCCACCTGCAGATGCAATGGCAAGCAGACTAGTCATTGAAGTAATAAAACACAAAACACCTATTCTTGGGGATTCTCACCTGGAAATATAGTATTTCCACAAATAACTGAGTGGAATTCTAGGTACAAAGGGGAGAATTGAGGCGGGGCGGTGGGGGGCGACGGGACACCAAAACAAAACAAAACAGAACCTGGGGAAAAATATCTGCACTACTTAAAGCTGCCCTTTGCTCACTGAAGATAATGTTTATAAACCTCTGCAGTAATTAGAGAAAACTTCCAGGCAACCTGCATTCAGGGAGCACCGCTAGGCACATTTATTTCTCCAGAGCAACGCTGCCCAGGTAAACACCTCTCATCTCACCCAGCTCCGAACTGGCGGTAACGCTTCAGGACTGCCGCCCTCCGGACCCTCGGACTCGGGCTTCGACTGCTGCACCGACCCCACCACACA
>NW_009637171.1:23295-29186 GCF_000690535.1 Cariama cristata | reverse complement strand
GACACTGATGCATACAGCCTTTAAGGTGCCAATCCTTTTTTGTTCCTGCAATCTTTTGGTTTCTAATGAAACCAGTTAGCTGCCTGAACTGAAAGAGCAACTGGGCAAGCACCATTTGTCTGAGGTAAATCTCATTATAGTACTGGCTCTGGGAACGATTACACTGGCTTTAGTCAGCATCAGCATTTTACTTCAGAAACTCTATTGCACGATCTGTCAGATTATATTGACTATTTGAAGTTTTTTTAGGAAGAAGCACTCAAATTAGACTTCTAAATGTTGTAAAGCATTGAGATACGCTACAGAGAAACCCAAGGAAAAAAGACCCCACTGAAAAGAGGGCCAGGAGAGCTCAGATGTGGCATGTTTTATGGGCTGGTAGCAGCCACCTGCTCAACCAGCCCACACACAGCTCTAGCTCAGCCAGGGTCTGTTCTGGTTGGCATTTAGACCCAACACTTCAAACAAAGGGGAGACTTCAGCACCCAAATAGGTTGAGTTGGCTCCAGCAAGCTTTGTGGTTTCACACATGCTTGGTCCCAGCTCCCTGTTACTTGAGGAGAGCCACAGAGTAACACTCATTTATTTTCCAGTACTATACCAGTTGCCAACAAGTAACCCATCAAGAACACATTTTTTTCTGCTCAGAAAACGTCTGGAAAGCAGTATGAGGTCACGTCTGGGATAAATCCAGGTAGGGCACACCAGGATAGAGCTACAAAGGAGATTTAAGTTGTAAAAAAAAATCAATACCTCCTATCTCAAGGGCTAGGATTACGTTTCCCATTCTGAGGTTGCACACCGTATCTACCTTCCTAGTGAAATCCCTACGAGAAGTCTCTGACAGGACATCTACTACTCTTACTTACAAGATCCCTTTAAAACTCTTAACAGAGAGCCAAGTTTTGGTCACCGCAGCCCCTCTGAACACCAGCAAAGCTCCCTCTCCCAACCAGACCTGAAATTCATAAAAGGCACCAGCAAGGAGATATTTAGGTGCTTGTTTCCACCAGCCCTCCCCTAGGGACTTCTGCTGTGGCCCAGACTGTAGGTCCTGAAAGGACAATTCTGTGGGCATGTGTGAAATGCAGGGAGCAGAAAGGCGTAGAGGCTGGCTGTGCCTCGGGGTACCGCCGTCTGTGATAACAGCCCGTATTGATTCTGGGAGCAAGGAGAAGAGAATAAACCTGCCCTTGGGTGATACGGACATAAAGGACCCTCACGGAATACCGGACCTATAGGGTCCCCTGTGCCCATGGGCTGGTTCTGTGGTGGCCCGTGAAACATTCAGGGCATCCAGGACATTAAGGAAAATCCACCAAACGGCAGGTAAGCATCCAAATGCATGTCCCACACTGAGGAGCTGATACCCAGGCAGAGAGCCTGTGGAGCCCTTATTGTTACCAGAGGAAACTAGGGAAAAAGGAAGTCTGTGGCATTCACCACATCATCATGTATGATCACACACATCAGTATGTGGCACTCACCACATCACAAGCTGATAGCCTGGATTTACCGGTGTTTCTCCACTGGTAGGAAGAGGTCATTAGTCTGGCACTGAATCTGCGAAGATGGGACTCTCGTGTTTGGCCAAGGACTGCTAGTGCTCATCAGCAAGCTGGTCCTGATGTTCCTCCAGCTCCCGTGGTAGCACAGCCGTAGCAGCTCTTTCTGCTTGCATAATGGAGGCACCCACCCACCGGAGGAGACTGGTCTATACTGGTATCTGTGGCCCTTGCTCACCTACAGAAACTTTGTTTGATGATGACTCTTTTCCATACCCTGAGGAGATGGAGGCTGAGCTCCAGACAATGAGGACAGGCTCCTGGAAGTTTGAATGGACGCCCCAAGGTCAACCACAGCCTTTTTGCCTTGTAGGTGGGTACCAGACCCCTGAACAGAGTGTCAAAGACGAGAGGATTTTGCAACCCTTGCTAGCAAGAGTAGGCAGCGTTGATACGAGAGGTGTCAGAGGGGTGATGCAGACAAGCTGGGGAAAAAGTGTGGGCAGAGAAACCAACGTTGGTGAGACATAAAAAGCCACTGAAACCATGAGATGGAATTTACTTCTGCCAAATTTTGCACTCCAGTGAAGCAAGCTGGAGATGAATGGCTGCGTCTAAAGCGAGTGGAGACCAGAGCGAAAGCCAGGCAACCCGTAGTGCCCCCTTCAACAAAAGAAGGATTTTTAAGGTTTATATCTAATTCCACTGCTAGAATAGCAAAGCACTCAAGCTTTCCAGAAGCAAGGGGAAGGAAATTTAAGAATTCAAGCTGTAGTGTAATGAAATGCGCTTTCCACCCACTTAGATTTAAGATTGTGATTCAGTACTGCATTTATGCAGTTTCTGGGATGGAAGGGCACTGCGGTGCATCTGAATCAGATTTCCGAGCCAGTGGCAGCAGATGGACTTCAAGAGAAAAAACACACAGTCAGATAGCTAAAATAAGCAGATATTTTTCACCGCCTCTATTATTCAGTGATGGTGTCACTCTCTGTCGTTGCCAATTCTAACAAAACTAGTAACCTCTTTAAAAAATGTGACACATGGAAGATAAAAATATCAAGAGCAGAGGTTAGCTAATTTTGTAGCTTCACAGTTTTTGCACAATTGGCATCATCTGTATCATCTGTCTGACACTGACAGACAGCATACATAGAGACTGTAGTGCCAGTCCAGGAAACCAACCATTAAAGGCCATCTCATTAATATTAGCATAAAAGATTACATTAATAAACATCATTAAAAATTGATGGCAGCCATACTTAATAATGAACTAAATTTTAAGGAAAAACTGTAACAGACTGAGAATTTGTATAGTTTTATTTTATCATTAATTTGCTTTATTAAAAGACAACTCTATAATAAAACAAGCAAATTAGGCATTGGAAAATCTTTTATGCATAATAATCTCAACAGAGAAAAGTTTCATCTACTTTAAAAGTTGCTTAGCCTTCCTGCAAATTTTGCTTAACGTTTCCCTACCGAAGCAGCATTTGCTTTTCTCGTTCCTGCTTTGGGAAGTTCTGCACTCTGACTTGCTATTAATAAAAAGAAAACCATAAAACAACACCAACTTTCAGGACAGCGTGACTGCTTCTTATTTGATTGGGATGCTGGTGACAAACCAGCCTTCACCCGAAGTATGCAGTTTCATCCAAGGGAGATAAATCACTCCAGCATAATGCCAAACATTGCCTGCGGTTTCAAGCAGAGGAATAATTAGTCCTTTCCAAGTCTAGCCTAGGTGGTGATATTAGTATCAAGTAAATTTAGAGTTGCATGCAAAGCAGAAAAGTTCAGTCATCAAGAGGCAAACCAGAATAGCTTATACGTTAGGAAGAGATATGTTCTGATTTAACATTTTTTGTTTCTGAGACTTCCAGTTACAGAAATTGTCGTAGTCAAATACGTCATTACCATTTTATTCAGCGCTTAAGATATAATGTGGCAAAAAGTATCCATCTGTTCATCTTTAGCACCCACCCAGCCAGAATCCATAGTGCCAATTTCTGCTCAGAAGTACACCGAGGTAAACCAGTAATAACTGCTTTGACAGTAATGTATTCACTTCAGGTTTAATATAGAATAAAATTTGTTTCCCGTTTGGCAGTTCTCAGAAAGACTAGAAAATCTCCCTGGAGCCCTACCTAATATTTCTTCTGAAAAAATCTCCCTAGAGCCCTACCTAACACTTCTGAAAAAAGCAGTGCTCCTTATCTACAGTAGTGTTTAAATTATTGTTTGGCAGATAAGCGTAAACACTCTGTCCGCTGTTCAACTGCTGGGCCAACTGCTTGAAGGTACCGTAATTTAGAAAAGCATCATGCAATGCCACAGTCTATTGAATATGCAGAAAAAAGAATACGGACTTTCTTTACTATCTGGTTCTCTAATTAGAAAATATAACATCTGAGGGATATTATAGCAAGTTTTCAATGTTTTTTCTTCAAATACCTAGCTTCACCCTACATGAAGCAAAGCTACACAGGGTTAAGGTCAGAGCCATCCTGTGAACCTACACGTTACCAATGTCCTCACCACACATTGACCAAATATTTCCTCTGAAGTGCAAACCTTGACAAATTTTCTAAAAGCCTTTCTTCTTCCCTTCAAATCAATCCACCTTGTGTCTCAACTGGCTTCGTAAGCACGTGAAACCCCACATCAGACTTGCACTACATATCGGATTTTATCAAGGAGAAATGCTTAAGAAAACTTATTTTCACCCATCTTCTGAGAATATCTGGAGTGAGCTTGTACATTCCTCCATGCAGGCAGCTAGTGCTTCGATTCACAGAGTTGCCAACGAGTGTCAACATTAGGATAAATTTGCCTGGACACTTTGAAAGAATGGAGGTCTTTTCCTCTGCAAAGCTCGAGGACAAAATTTCGCCCACCCACCACCACTTTTCTTTTCCAAATTCTGTAAAGCTCTTTTATTCCCGTCTCAAAGATGGCCCAGCACGTTCCCAGTAAGGTAACACACAGCTTGGTTCTCAATTTGAACAGATGTTAACTAAAGGCAAAGAAAGATATTACAACACAGTGAAAAACAAAAAATTTTAGTCCAAACTCTTCCCTCCTTCATTCGTGCTTTTCCACAAGAATTCAAAAGGCAAGATGTCAAACGTTGATGTGCTAAGTGGCAGGGTACGGAAAGCTCTGCACCTCTTAAGCTCCATGGAGACCGCGAGTGCAATTATGTCGAGACCTGACGGTGCGGCTAAAGAATCCGTCATCATTCGCAGCCTCCAGGTAAAGGCTGTGATAAGTATGTTACTTAGTAGAAACATATTAAAGGGTGGTAACAGTATGAGTTGATTCTGTTGCCCACATCAAGTTCTGAGAAAAACCCAAGGAAAACTCCATTAGAGGATTTTTCTGATAAGAGTAGTTGGATCTTACTAGCAATTTCTGAGAACATTAGTAGTTGCTGAAGGTCCTCCTAATCATGGACTTTGACACCTCTAATCTAAATGATCGGTACGGGTTCAAATCAACAATCCTAATTAGACTTCTGATTCACTTCTGTAACTTTCAGGATTTCTCAAAAGCAATGACATTTTTTAAATGTGAAAAATAAAACTACTGCGTTTGTAGTAAATGAGTGCATCTCAAGTTCACTGCTGTATTTTCTACCTGGTTGTAGAAGCAATATACGAAATGAATATCCAAAATGGATTGACGTTAAGTTTTGAAGAACCACCTGTTTTTTAATAACTTCAGAAATCTACTTTGAAACCATGAAACATATTCACTCCAATTCATTTAAAAATTATTAAACTCTCTTAAGACTGCATATTAGAAGCACACAGAAGCACAGTCAGCATATACTGATGAAACTAAAACCAATGGAAATGTATGCCATGACCCAGAGTCATAAGTGAGCTTAAAATGGCAGTGGGATTGCCTAACGTGGCGCTTTCGTTCCTCATATCTAGAAGCAAAACGAATGACAGGTAAGATACTATCCTTATGTTCCCAACACCAGCTATTCAGGTTAGCTAGGATAACGAAATAGCTGTTGAAGAAGTTTGCAAACAAGCCGTTGGCACTACCTTATGAAAAACAGAAAGACGGCCTTATGAGGCAGTGGAATGCATGGCAAGGGAGACGAGGGCACTCTCTCCCCTTTGTTTGTTGTTTTGCTGTTTCTGGGGTGAGTCCCGTGCCCAGGGAGGAGCTGAGCTCCCTGCAGCACCCCGCCTGGTTCCCAGGGTCGGCCACCAGCAAGGACCATCTCCCTGGCTCAGTCTGTTGCCTTACTACGGATGCCCTTCTTTTTTTGTCTCCCCCCAGATGTACAGCAGACCCTGGACGTGGTGCTGGCGAGGATTTTATTGAGGTGTAACAGCTTTCTTAGGAATTTAGCAAAACTTTCCTCAC
>NW_009637171.1:14102-23264 GCF_000690535.1 Cariama cristata | reverse complement strand
TTCCTGCAGTGGGGGTACGGATTTAGCTGTGTGAGTTTGTTGGCTTTAGTGGGAGTTATGCAGCAATATCTGGGCACAAATGAGTTCGTCCACACGCTCCCATGGCTGACGTTCATTAATAGGATTGTGTCCACAGAAACACAGTCATCCTTTCTATTGTGATTCTCCCATGGAAGAGGATAACACAATATTTGTCTGCATTTCTGTCCACTTTCACCTTTACCTTTGCTCAGCCCTTAAAACTACCTTGAAAGATCAGAAACGGTCTCCTTAGGCAAAAGCAGTTTTCAAAAAAATTTTCTTTTTGCAGCTCCAACAGTTTTCAAACAAATTTATCAGTTCTTGCAAGGGCTGAAAAAGGTTATGCCTTTAGCATCTCTAGTGAGGAAGAGGTTCCTGCCCGGTTATTGACCCCCATTTCAACCTGTCATCAACAGACGAAGAACCAGTTCGGTGCCCCGGACTGATTTGGCAGAAAACCCTTCTGATGAGACTGCAAGCGTGACCGCCAGTCAGCACCAGTGTCGATGGCAGCTTGTTAAAGCTTGGAAAGAGCTCTTAGAAATTCATCTCGCCTACTCCACAGGCTTGCTGGGAATAACACCATACGCTATGACACTTGACAGCATTTCTTCTGCTTATTTAACACAGCGCTAGGTTAAAGTAACCTGGGCCGTGTATCACAGTCCCATAGTACATTACAGCAACTATTACAGTAATCACATCCCATAGTACATTACAAGCTGTGTTGTACCTATATTTAGGTCCCAGACTGTGAGGACAATTCTCTGTAGGTGGAATTGAAAGGCTGATTTGCTGAAGGTATAAAAATATCCTCGGAGAGGATGGATGAAGCAGAGAAGTGCTGCTGGACACAGCTTGGAGCTAAGAGAAAAACCTTTAGATAAGCTTTTCTCCGTGCTGTATTATATATTATTCATATTTTTTAAAAATTAGCTAAACCAATATCATATACCTGTACCGTAACAGGGAGTGGTACAAAACAGTCTAATAGTAACTAAATATCACTAACAATACAAGTACTAGATTCAGAATTTAATGGTAGCAACACTAATAATACTAGTAATCAGGCTGGAACATCCACCTTAACAAATACTTCGACTTATTTTTCAATAATTGAAAGTCAAAATCTTATGGTAATGATGTAAACGTACAGTAAGTTAGCTACAGGCAAAATTAATGGAGGAAGTTACTGGAAGAAAGTAAAATGTGACAAGTCCTGAAGACAGGGTGAGGGTGAGTGCCTGCAGGGCCCGTCAGAGGAACCACGCTGGAGTCTGAGAACTGTCACCTACAGATGTGGGGGCCGTTTGCAAGCTTTAAGTAACGTTGTCCAGGAGAGGAACAAGGCGCTTGTTACTTCTGCTGCTCACGTGCTTAACCAGAAGCAAGAAAGAAGCAAGATGAGACAACACTGCCCAGTCAAAATTTGAACTAAACCAATCTACTGCCTTTTTATAGCTCTGAGTAGAGAGGATTGCTGCACATATTCAAAACACAGCGGGAATGCCGTGTGAGATACCTCATTTCCCTGCCCAAACAGGATTTGATTCAGTAAAACTATAGAATAAATACCATGGAATGATCACGGTACAATTCCATGCTTCTCTCTTTGTAAAACAAACATGACCAAGGTAATAAATAAGTCACAGCTGGAAAGGGAAGGAAAAAATGAGCTTCATCTTACCACATTTTAGAGATGCAAAAGTTAGCACACGCACACCCCGTCCCATCTAAGCTTACCCTCCTGGAGGGTCACTGGGAGCAGGTGGGCATTTCTGGAGAACAACTCATCCTCCTAAAATAAGTTTCTTGGACGGAAGGGGTGATTCACCACCTGAAGATACCTAGAGAGCAGACGGGAGTAGCCTAGATTAGATGCCGAACCTGTTGGTGCTGGAAGTTAGGTAAAATGAAGCTCTAATACAGTAACTATCTGATGTTTCTCTGAATCCAGGGAAAAAAAATTACAACAGAAGACGCATGAATTTGCCTTACTCTGCTAGACTTACATTGCCTTTCAAAAGCTGACAAATAGTTGCAGTTTATTCTTGACAGAATTCAAAGCAAACACTGTTAAAAGACATGCACCAAGCAGGTAAGTGCAGTAACAAAGTACCGTTTTACTGTTTCTTTGGTTTCTCACATTGCTATTACAGAAAGGAGACACAAAGTGATCTTGAAGTGATGTTCAGGAAACCATAATGGATCCCATCATTACCTTTCAAATACAAACCTGTTAAAGCAATGTGCATTTCACTAGAGGACATAAACATCCCCCCCAATCACGCTGATCCACAACACTAACACCAAGAACATTAAGAAACATCCAGCCTGTTTCCTTTAAAACCCACCAGGCTATATTGACTGGAGATGAATTAAAAAAAAAAACAACAAACCAAGCTCAATTGACTGCCTGGCTAAACGAACGTTTCAGCGTGGTAGAACAATCACGCTGATCCACAACACTAACACCAAGAACATTAAGAAACATCCAGCCTGTTTCCTTTAAAACCCACCAGGCTATATTGACTGGAGATGAATTAAAAAAAGAAAACAAACCAAGCTCAATTCACTGCCTTGCTAAACGAACGTTTCAGTGTGGTAGAACTGGATATACCTCCTGCAGGCTGCACAACGGTGGATGTTTCCCAGCTCCTAATCCCCACCGGAGCTAGAGTCCCTTTTTCTCTAAAACATCTCAGGGTATAATACATAGAAACTGGAAGTAATAGGCCATTATCCTCAAAATGAAGCATCGGCTGTATTACTTTCACATGAGGATATTTCATAGCAATATACGTCTCCAATTATTTCTTCAGCTGGAGGAGGTTTCAGTCCACGTAAGCCATGCAACTCTTTTAGTGGGACAGGAGTGAATGAACAGCCACAGTCCTTGTGCTATGCCAGTCCTGGTGGCAAGGAAAGATCAACCAGGTAAAAAAGTCACACGTCTGTTATTTTTAATATTCCCTTGAAAGAGAATAATCCCAATTTCTGGCAAACACATTTAAACTAATTCCTCAGACACAGGGGAATATTGTGAAATAGCATGAAACTCGGGGCAACAGCGTGTTCTGACAGGCATATTTAGAAAATAGTTTCTTTTTTCAGATGTTTAAGCACATTGCTGCCTAAGCCATAATTGCACTTCCTCTGCATTTGCAGTGAATGATTGCATTGCCAATACTGCCTGAAAGGGTCAGAAAAGCAATATAAACCCAGATTTTATTACACACACACACACACTTGTTTTGAGTCAAGTAAACCAAAGTTTTCTATTGCAGTGTGAGCTCAGCAGGGTACCTTATCGTTTGAGGCACAGCTCATATGGAAGACTATGATTAAACACCCCTGACTGGAAATAAGCTAAATTAAAATAACACAGGCTTGGATAAGTTCTTTGGAAAGAATGCCAAAATTTGATCTCTCAAGACGTGCTAGCTAAGCAATTTTAATGAAGTCTGAATAAGAAAAATGACATATAGGTCACCAATGCACTACAAATACAAGGGCTTGGTGCTCTACAAGAGCCGTTATACTTCCTTGTCTGAAATATTTACCCAGGTTGATATTGTAAGCATGCTTGGTTTTCCCCCCTCAGTCTAGGTCAGCCCTCAATCAGAAGACTGGCTCTAGAGGCTCAAAGAGCAATGCCTGTATCATGATATGACATGATAATGACTGATACGATATAATGATTAAGACTCTTCACCCTCCACCTCAAAATTACTTGAGTATTGCAAACCAGGTCATTTGAAAACGGTACCGCCTTGTTTGGGCGAGATACACATCTTCCAGCACCACAAATCACAGCTTTGACATTTACCACTCCAACGGGGAAGAAGGCCAGTATAAAGGGCTGTAGTCATCTCATTGTCGTGATTTTTATACATTCAAAATGCAGTAAGGGATGTGTAGCAGCAGAGCCTTCCCTTTTCTGCTGTGGTTGTATCTATCTTTGAAGACCAGTTCCAAATTATACCATTCATTACATGGACCTTTGTGTGGCTAGGTATGTAAGCCTACATGGATGATGATGACAATGACATGTAAGTACACCTAGACACATGATAAAGCCCTTCCAAAAGTACATTCATCCAAAAAAATATTTAATTCTGGACAAAGGAGAGTTTCATACTTCTATGTCTGCAAAAGCCCAGAAAAAACCTCACACATACCTGCTCTTCAACTGAATGCACAGAATTTGCTTCTACCCCAGACTTCAACATGAAAGCACTTGGAACAACGGACACAAATTATGCAATTTTAATATGAATTTTAAATAGCATTTTAATTTAATCTGTTTCTCCTTCAGAGATCTGTTCTGTACTGATCTGGTAGAGCCATATACTGTAGGATTATTTTACAGAGTCTCTTGTGAGCAACTGTATTGAAATGAACGGATTTAGTTCACATGTACCATTGCCATAATGTGAGCAAAAACTGGTCTCCTATAATGACGCTGGTCAAGCTTTGGAAGTGAAGATATGGGAAAGAGAGTCCAATAAATTTTAAACTACTGAATCATTTCCAAGATGTTTTCCATGTAACACCAGTAACATACAAAAATTGACTGAGGTACTACAGAATGACCCAGAATGAATAATTTAAAGACATAAGCAAGGTGAGTACCTTTTCTAATCAGGTTTGTTAGTCATCCTTTCTAAATATTAGAGTTTTGATTTAAAACATATGACAGGTAAGAAAAACCTTAGAGAGAAGGTAGTTTTTCAAATGCTCTGTGATTTCTTAGGGGAAAATAACTATGTTATGCAGATGTGTTTTTTTAAAAAAAGCATCATTTCTGCATATCGTATCTTCAAATGTCACTGGATAAGCTGCAAATAGATCAATAAGTGGATGAAAAATTGTAATGCTTCCTTCCATTGCAACTAGCAGGAATTCCTAAATCCCTGCTTACATCAGGAATGAAACAAGCAATGGCAACGAAACAAGATCAAATGGCATGGCACAGCACATATTCATCCAGTAAAGGTCCTCCTTTAAAACATCATCTCTATACCCAAACCATCAAATAGCATGGACCCTGTCCTGCACTAACCTGTGAGCCACGCCTGGGAGAAGATTTGTTGGCCCATGAAAAATTAAGGATGTTAAATATTTAACAGCAAGGACTGTGTTCAACTATGTCGTCTCAACCGTGCCCTGGCCCACGGAGCAGTGCAGACGATGTCTTGAAACCCGCAGCTCCTTCACCGTGTCCAGGTCTTGGTGACCAAAGGTGACCATGGTCTGCAGCTTTAGGTGGCCCTGCTGCAAGGTGCCGTGAGGTTAAGGATATTGGGTCTCTGCCTTCCCTGATACACAGGCAAAAGGCTTCATGTCTCTGGAGCTCCAGCTTACCTGGGATTTGATTGCTTGGTTTGGGCTTTGCAGCAGAGAACCTAAAAGCATTTAGGGAGTTGGTAGTTTAAGAGTTTAAGCCTCCCAACGCTCCTTCTCACAATGAGACATCTCCACATCCTGGTCTGATTCTCTGGAGGTTGCCTGGGATCCCGGATAGTCTGGGAGCCTCTGGAACAGAGATACACAGCAGCATTTTGTTGAAGAAACATCAAAACAGAAGCCTTCTGCTTTTCTAAAGGAATTGTTTCTTTTTTTGTGGAGACAATCTTGAAACCTCTAACTTGCCTTTTGAAGCAAAATGAAAACGCTCTCAAACTGCCAGCATTTCCCACAGCAAGGAAAGCTAGGCTTCGACAAGCTCTGCCTCTCAACAATTTCCATCCACCTCAATCCAATCCAAGAGTTTTGCATGTGGGATCTGAACTTTACGACCTAGATTTTTCTCTAGATTTTTCTGGCATCTTCACTTTGTCGCACCCGATTGTGGACCTCTGCCTGCTCAGACCTACTGCAGAAATACAACCTGAAATTGTCCATGCCAAATTATTCTTGAGAATGATATGGATTACTACACAAGCAGCGGAACTAAGGTCTCCTGGTTTCCCAGCTTACAGCCTATATATATTTATACATCTTTTCCCACAATAACCATGTATCTTTCTTTGTTCAACTTATCTTTGTTCCTTACAGGTTGGGATGTAACAAAATGTACTGAAGTCAGTACAAACAATAACCGCTGTATGTCAACCTAACACAAAATTTTAAAGTAGTGCTAGTACCAAAATTTTAAAACCCAATAATTTACTGGAGGTTTATGACTCAAATCTCTGAAATAAAAGAATTGATCCAGATATGTAACTGACCTATGGTAACATGGTAAAATCTTAACTTCTGCAAGACTGAAAGCAATACTTTCTGTAATCAATTAACCAGACTTCCCATCACTTATTTATTCCAAACCCCTGCTTAAATGATTTAGACCTTGCAACATAAAGCGAGGATATAATGAAAGAGGAGAAGCTATTTCTAACAGCACATTCATTTTTAAAAGCCATCCAGTCACTTGATAAATGTAATGTAAGCAGATCCAACAGAGACAGAGGCGATCTTTAAACTGAGCTGCAAAGTTTCTACACAGCTCTGGATGGGAGAGATAAGAGAAGTTCAGATACCCAGGTATTTTTTCCCCCGCTGTTTTTACTTCATTTACCCTGGTCGAGAAGTCATGGGGAAACTGATTCTAAAAAAAAAAAAAATAGGTCTTTGGTCTCTCCAAAAGCTAGATCCCTTTAAACTGGGTAAGGTTTAACATTCAGATAGAAAAAAATCCATCATACAAAATTTATGTTCAAGACACACTAAGTGCTGGAAAAGATCTGAGCCACTTTAGGTCTGAACTGGGTGTAGATCTGAAGTTGAACATACCCTTACCTGCAACTCCAGGTCAGCCCAATTCTATTTTCAAATTATTTACCTGTCTGAGATAGTGCTTCATGGTGGCATCACCATTCCCACACGACAGGGCATCTCCCAGAACAACCTCCCAGCCAGGAGCTGCAGGGTATTCCCAGGGCAGGACTAGAGGGTGCCAAGATATTCACTACATAGCACGAAGAGGCTCATTAGTCCAAACCCAGTTATTGCTACCAGGTACGACGGCTATAGAGGCTTTCTCTAGAAGAGGAGAGACCTGAATTTAAGTCCTTGTTTAACAAATACATGTGTTTTCTTAAAGTCCTGGGTTCCTGAGGGCAAGGGTGGGCATGGGACTACTGCATTAGCTCTGCAGGCCACACCAAAGGACGTACCCAAAGACCAGACCTCACGTAGCTTGGCAGCGTAGACACCTGCCCACCCTCACTACCTCCAGGCACAGGGAAGCATCTGATTAGACATTCTGTCTATTTATTTTTTTTTTTTTAATTAATGCTTCTTGTGCTTTATTTCTCACTTTATAAAAATGTGGATAATAATGTATCTTTCCTTTGCAGTGGCAGAAGAACCGTATATTTGAGGAAAAAAACTCAACCAAACAAAACTGAGTTAAAAAGAAACAGTGACTGGAATGATCACAGCAAATAAATAAATATTTGGAGGGGCAGAGAGATTTCTATACTAACAATGATTTTGGACATTCTGTCCTTACCTTTGGGAGTCTGACATTCATGACCAGACATATTTATTATTTAACTCAAATATTTACATTTTACTTATTTTCAGACTGTACATATCCTACATATACCATGATTAGTGAGTTAAGTTGCATGATATTGATATTTTTATTACTGTAAAGTTTATAAACTCAATTGAACAAATATTGAAATTCAATTCATGCAAATTTTATGCTAGAAAACTGCATCACTTAAACAGTTCCCCAAACTGAACACAAAAAGAAAAAGGACAAGTCCAAAGGAACTTAAACATTCAAAAGATTATTAAAAGTAATTGTGGGTTTGGTTTATTTTTTCCCTTTATCCTCTCTCATTTGTACCTTGTATTTAGCAAAGCCAGTGGACAAAGCCAAAGGAAGAGGACAGAGTGAAATCGCTGTCCTCAAAAAGCTGAGTATCCAGGTGTGGTTTTTTACTTAAGCAACCTGCAAATGTAGATTTCTATTCCGACACAAAGCTGCATAGAAGAAAAGATGACATCGCCTTTTGTGACTTAAGAAAGCACTCCTGTATTTCATTTCGCTCTGTCCTCACAACTAGAATAACCCATTCTTCTTTTAATACGGCTAACATATATTACAGGTGATTGCCTTTCTCAGAAGAACAGAGTATGCTGAATTATATTTGGGACTTTTTTATTTCCCCTTGGTCATGCTGCGGTGTATCTCCACGTTTGAGCAGAGGCTGAATCTTGCTTTACCTTCACAGTAAACGGTGATATGGTTTATGCCAATCTTTTGCTTCTGCAGGAGTTTTTCTGTAGTTCAAATGACAGCTTTCAAGGAAGGAGACTCCAAAACAGGCCCTGTACACAGTACTATTTGTAGCCTCTCCATCTGGGGATAATATTTCATCATTTTTTCACTGTGTTTTGCTTTACTTTTGTACTTATTGCAGTTTAGCCCCTCAGGAGACACTCCACAGAATCTGTTGCTTAGTAATAGTAACCTTCATGGAAATTAGCTTGAACTTCAAAAGAACAAAACACCTTTCATTAGTCACAGGTTTTCAGATAATGAATTCCTCCGAGAAAGCTGACTAAAAAAGCCAGCCTTCCAGAACCAAGTACCACCAATGTTGACCTAAGATGAAGTACCCTCTCAAAAGGGCCAGTTCTTTGTACCCCTTAAATCATGTTTGAGATTCTTTCTACCAATACCCAGGCTCACCTTGACAATGGCACTAATAAAGCGAAGTTTTGTGTAAGTGGAATCAGCCTCTCATACAGAATAAAGCTGGAAAGAATTACTCTGGTCATATAGTCTGGCCTCCTGTGTAATATAAATCACATGAATTAATTTTTGGCCTAACAAAAGCACTTCTTAAAAAAAAAATAATCTCAAATATAAAATGCTTTTTGAATTCTTCTTTTTCCTTAAAGACCTGCTTTAGTTAAAAGAACTCCTGTTGCGTGATAAGGAAGAGGGGTTAAGGAGCAGAGAGACACCAGACTCCCCTTGAGAGGGTCAGAGATAGGGACCTACACCCTCTGCGCGGTGAGCAGAGGACACCAGCCAGCTCCGCAGACCCTCTCAACTCAGCCACGCGATGGGAAAGCAGCCGCACGGAGCTGCTCAGTCGAAATGTTTGGCAGGACTGA
>NW_009637171.1:0-14071 GCF_000690535.1 Cariama cristata | reverse complement strand
CTGAAGTCCTGGCTTCTGTCCCTCACTGCACCCACCCGAAATCCTACATCTCCACTTCATTTGGAGGAAGGCGGGGACCTCACTCAAAAGGAGTCATCTCCTTTCAAACACGGCCACGTGGAAAAGGACTAAACTCTCAGCCTGAGGGCTACTGCGTGCCGCTGGAGAGGCAAAGCGAGCTCTGATCCCCTGTCTCACCATTTACCTGGGAGCCACAGCACAGCGCAAGGAGCAGCAACAGCTTTTGAGGGGCTGGAATGTGGGGAACGGGAACGAGTGAGATGCTGGTGCCTGGAGACCAGGACATTTGAAGCCTCAGCTCCCACACCTGCATCTACGGGATTGCTAATGCACTTCACATCAGGTAATCCCCGAACTAAAACTGAAACCAGCTTGGCAGTTAGAACCGTCTTCCAGGTTTCTGACTTGCCCAAATTAATAGGCTGCAAAGTCAGGCCCCCTCAAGTGAGTCCCTAGGCTTCTTTCTTTCTTTCCATTTAGTCTTATAAACCTGGCATTGCTCCCTCTATCTAGTCTAACAAAATAGATAGGAGGGCAGCTCAGTCTATGCAATAATGCCTTCGAGATTTCTAAATTTGAAGTAACAGAAATTGAATAATTACCAGAACTTTAAAACATCATGCTAGAAGGCTGGATAGTTTTAGAAGTGACTTTATAAAGTCTTGTCTACACTGGAACATGAGAAATCAGAGACCAGTAATTAAAGGGACAAAGGTAATGCATTCTAGTTGAATAACGATAAATCTCGGCGTAGATGCTCTCACAGGGAAGCAAAGTGCTCTAATTCCTTCAGACAAATTGGACCAAACTGAGGCCACTGACAGCACTGACACCCCAAAGAACAGCAGGGCTTAAACTATACCCTAGCACGGAGATTTCCTGCAGGCTCCTCTGGCCATCCCAGGTGTTAAGGCAATACCCTCAGCCACCAAAATCTCCCCTCTCCCTTTGACACACAGCCTAGGCCCAGTAAACCAAAAGGAGACACTGTTAAACTTATCATAGCTGTTACTACATCCCCTTTGGAGAACAGATTGACTCTTGGAGGAATTATTGTCATTTATTTCACTAGACCTTCTCTTTCAACAGACAGGGCAGTGTTAGCGGGTTTCCTACTCATGCTGGTGAATGGGCTTAATTTTATTTCAGGTCAACCACAGAGGTTTGAATTGCAGTAATCTATTTAAAGCAGAGTACCAATTAAACAAGGAGTATGTCTCATTATTGCTACGCTCTGCTACGTTCCACACAGCAGCAAAGCTGGTTAGCTAGACAGGATAATAAAATAAAACAAAACAGGAACAAGTTCTACTCTCATATTTATGAATACTATGTCACTTATCAAATCACTAACAGTACTGCAGATATCAAGCTGCATTTGCTGTCACACAATAAAGTAGAACAACACAACCCATTATTCTGTGCATAAAGTATCCATAACTCCATTTTAAAAACGAAGACCAGATCTCTAAGGGCCACTTAAGAAGTATCAACCACCACAGCTCCTATTTTCTCCACCACACAGTGCAATCACCGACTTTCAGCTCTTTTCCCCCTCATATCTGAGCAGAGCTGTGATTGTCTTCATGAATGCCATTTTGGTTTGAGAACAAGCCGTAGGAACTTTTGTTCTACAAAACAAGGTTTTGTAGGTGCACAAAAGACACAAGTCAGCTCAGGGATTCTTATTCAGCCATGAATAGACGGTTGGCTACAGACTGTTGTAGCTCAGTTGCCCAAAGATGGGGATGGAATAAAACCTGCAACACTACTGGGGATAAAATCAGAATCTTCACTAGCACTAAAGGCAAATATATGTGCTCCCATAACAGCTCTTCCCTGACAGCCCTAATCTTATAACCAAAGGTGGCAAAACTCACCCTCAGCCCAACACAGATGGTCCAAACCGTAGTCAGGACGGGAGGGAGCGGCAGTAGGCGAAGGAGGCTTCACAGCTTCTCCAGGCACCTCCACCTTGTGTCTCCCACCACCACCGTACCTGCTGCAGCACTGCAGCCTCGAGGGGTGCAGGGCACCAGGAGAGGAGAAGGGAGGAAAAAGCGGTTGTTGCAGAGGTACGGGGAAGGAGTCTCAAAATTAGGGATTTGGGCAGCTGAGCAAGGCCATTCCCAAGCAACTGGAAATACCCATCCCCTCTCAGGCATTTAGGGACATGCTTTGACTCTTTATTGTTCAGAGAAATGACTCCAGCAGAATTTCTGCTAAATCATCAGCAAGCTGAAAAGTTTCCCCCAAACTGCCAAGATGCCGAACATTTTTCATTCTATTAATATGGGGAATAATCCATCAAATAAACAAACATGCAGCACTTGAATCACAAAGGTCACTGTCTTGTGTTGAAATGAATCATGCCACGCAGTACCACTGCCTGTTTTATTTATTGCACACAAGAAGATGATCTTCATGACTCAGTCCTAGCTAAAGGGTAGTACACCCAGTTCACGTAGTATTTTTAGGAAAGTTATTTTCTTTTTAGGCTTTCTCTCTCTTTTGCTGGATACTATTTCATTTGGTTTAGATATATTGACATGTATCTACCCCAACGTCTCAGAAAAGAGCATTCTGTGAATTCTTCACAAGAGAAACATTTTGGCTTAACCAAAGCCTTCTAAATCAGGCAAACAATCTTTGTTGTTTAATATAGAGAATATTATAAATAAAGTGTTTGAGACTAGGAACTTTGACCTATGTCATTAAATCCAAGAAACCTGTGAATGCACAAAGATAGAGCAATTCTATAGACTTTTGCTACATTTTTGGAGAATGTTCATGTTTATTTTTTCTTTTTTTTTTTCTTTTGTTTCTCAGGTATTTCTACAGGTGTAATATGTACAGAAAAGACAATGCTGTTCTACTTAACAGCTTGTTTTAAAACAGTAATTCAAGGTTTCTCCATATCAGAAAATGACTACTCCTCAAAAAAAGATCAAACCAGTTCATAGTGGCAAAGTATTGACTCCTGGAAAAGTGGACTTAAGAAATTCCTCGCTACTCCAACCGCAACAAACTTGTGCTCTCAGTTTTTACTTTTCACATAAAACCAAATCAAAATCTCCTTCAAGGAGGGCATTGTTGAATGACTTGAGAATTAAAAATCTCAAACGGTTGCAAAAAGACCGCTGAAATCCTGCAGCTGTTTATGCATATGCCCAAATAAAAGAAAATATGAAAGCATTAAGCACACAAGTGAAAAAAATAGTAACAGAAAGCAGGAAGAGGCAGAACAATTTTCTTCTCTATATACATAAATATTTTTACATGAGTAACAAGAAATGTCAAAAATACACAACTCTGAGTACAAAAGAATCATTTCAGCAATAGATTTGTACAAATGAGAATTGTGTAAGCAGCATGCTTTGACAGAATGAATTAAACCGCAACATAATTCAAAATACATTCATTTCAATCCTCCATACCAAAGATTTCTGAAAATGTAACATAAGGGAATACAGTTTAGTAAGGAGTATCATTTCTGGAGAGGAAGAAAATTATAATTCCCCAGTAGAATAAACAAGGATCAATTTCAGTTCTTAAAATCCTTGGTCTTGGTCAAAGTCAAGCCCACTAAAATGCCTCATTAGCCCCAATCCTGCCAATACTTAGGTGTTTTAACATTAAAATGTTCGCAAGATTATGCTGATCTTGGCAGGATCACAGACAGCAAAACTGAGCAGTTTAGTGGTCTTCAACTTGGTCCTAGGACTTCAGCTGTAATTATCAAGGCACTGCTCTAAAGACAGTATATTAAACACAATAGCCCAAATGGTTCTGTAAACACATAATTACCCTGGGGATGCTTCTCTGCCATCTTGTTTCTTTTTCTGAACACCCTTTTGTTCACTGCATGTTCCGATCACCTCTAAAACCTGGTAAGTGTGAATACTGTATCGCCATGTAAGTCACCTCTGAAACTGGGCCACACAATTTGAGTTTCTTTTCTCCAAGTATCAGCAGACACAGCTCTGTGCAGAAACCCTGTTACAGTCAGTGTAAACAAACACTAAATTATCAAGACAAATTAACTTTCTTTGATGTTTGCAATTTCTGCTTCACAGCCAGTACTTATTATGAAATCCCCACAAAATGTTTTCCCCTGCCCCTTCAAGAAAGTAATTTCACTAACTTTCCTGTATTACTCATCTTCTTTCCTTCTTGAATTACCATGGTTTATGACATTCATTCAAACCTCTTACATTATAGCTCTGGAAGACAGCAAAAATACCTGTTCCTGCCATCTTAGACAGTGTATGCTCTCACTCTATTACATTAGCTCTAAGCACAATTTTGCTGCTTTCAGAGATAAACAGGCATGACAGCTCTGAAACAGAAAATCCATACTAACCAGGTCATAAACTTCCACTATCAACATAATTGAGAAATAAAAGCTATACTGCAAAGACACGCTAAAGCACTGTTTTACAGTGGAACTCCTTTACTGCCTGTCATTATGATCAGAAAAATCCATACCATCATCAGTGATGTTGACAAGGAATGGAAAGCACGGACATCAGTAGCATCGCCACTGCCTGGGTGCCTTTACACGCAACCCACAACCCCAGCTAGCAGCTTTCTTAAAAAAATTAAATTACTAAATTCAAAATCGTTCCTTTTATACTTCTAAGATTTAAATATTGCCAACACTTCTACTGATAGATGTCGATGAGAAGAACAGAGATAAGCATTAAATTAGTTCTTCACTGAAGACCTAAATAAAACCTGGGTTGTAAATGATTAGTTGGCCTCAGGAAGCAAGCAGTCCCTGGGCATCTACACAGATGTGGATGACATTTATGTGTATGAAGGAAATGCCTTGTACTGTGTAGAGAGAAATAGATTAAAATTGCTATTATTTGCTCCTTGGGTACAAGAACAATGAAGAGGTCCCCATGCCTTGGGGAGAGACGAAGCAAGAGAAGCCTGAACCCTAGCCCTGGTTGGTAACTATGTTGTACACTAATCCTCCTGTACTCTGGCACATACAGCCCCCAAATGCCCACTGCCAGGACACACAAATTCTGCAGGCATTCTTCCCCAGCCTCACAGCAACTGGGGATCTCACTTCAAAGCCCAAACTTAAGTCTTAATTTTACTTACCTCACATTAAAGCTGATTAAAAAAAAAAAAAAAAAAAAAAAAAAAATCTGAGTCTGGATTGTTATCCACAAGGAAAACCTTTACCCTTCTGCTTTTGGTAGGTATCGAGACAGCGTGACATTAACCAGAAAGGTGGTTTGGCATTTCGGGGAGAGAAGCTGATGCCTAATAGATGAGAACTGCAGAGTAAATCCTTGATGCAGCAGGCACCATAGAGGAAAAGGGGCAACGAAAAATCAATATAAAGTAGTATCGGAGTGAAAAGGGGAATTTAGCTTGCATCCCCAGCAAACTCTGCTGGCCAACTGTTATAAGGGACAATGGCTTTAAACTGGCAGAGGGAAGGTTTAGATGAGATGTAAGGAAGAAATTTGTCACGATGAGGGTGGTGAGGCAGTGGCAGAGGTTGCCCAGAGAAGCTGTGGCTGCCCCATCCCTGGAAGTGTTCAAGGCCAGGTTGGATGGGGCTTTGAGCAACCTGGTCTGGTGGAAGGTGTCCCTGCCCATGGCAGGGCGGGTGGAACGGGATGGGCTTTAAGGTCCCTTCCAACCCCAACCATTCTGTGATTCTATGATTATCAGTTATGGTTTCGGTCTAATACTTAAACTGGAAAACAAGCAAGTTGAGGATGGTTTTTTGCCTGTAATTACTACGTAGACTAAGTCCTAGCCTCAACTATGATTCATGTGCGATTTGTTTGGTGGTTTACCCTACCATTTCTAATTCTATCCCAACAAAGGCCTGACAGCATGATTTCAGCAGTGTAGAGCACACCTAGCCTTATACGAGTTCCAAGCAGAAACAGCATTCTACCAACGCAGTGTCAATTGTAGGCCCAAAGTCACAATTTCAGACAGGTTTTCAGGCATACCATCAGGTTTGGACAGCTTGTAATAGCCTAAAGTAGCAACTACAGCCAGCCTTTCCCGCTGTGACAATTTTCAGATGAGCTCTATTTTTCTCAATCTTGTGTTAGCCTAAACCTCAGGACATGGCATTTTCACTGCTTGCTTTCCCTTTCATTCCTCCATTTTCTCCTTCCAACTCCCCTGATAACAGAGCAGCTAATGTCACTTTTGATCAATTGTTAGAAAAACAGCAAATCTACGACTGTACGTGTAGCTATAGCAATATAAATTGCCCTCCTAGAGCTTACATGGGTCTTTCACTGAAATTCATCAATATAACAAATAGTAATAATAATAATAATAATACCCCCTTTAATACAGAACAAAATATTCCAATGAACAAATTCTACAGTAAATTTTGTAAAGTGCACAAAAATATTAATGGCAATATTAAAAAAAAAAGAAACAAGTTTTCTAGTGTTACCATGAAAACTTCTGAATTATTGTTAAAATTAAATAGAAGTAATTTAATGAGACTTTTTGGCTCTAATATATTGGCAGACAGCAGCAACATTTTTCAGAAAAATTACACCAACTAAATATACTGTATCTTAGCAGCATAAAAAGTCCCTACAATTAGATGCAATTGCAGGCCTAGTAAGCATAAACCTGATGAAATATTACAAATGTAGTTTTCATTTAAAAGAATGGATTTCCATGGAATCCCAGAGGTAACATTTGTTATTTTGTTTACGTTGTATTCTGGTAGTAAACCCAACTACAACCAATCACTTTCCCTCCCTCTATCTTTCCTCCCAAAATTGCAGAGAGTACTACTGGAAACTTTAATCAAGTTATAAGATATGGCCACACTGAAGAAGCCATATTAAACAAAACAAAATTCAACCTAAAGCCGACAAACAAATAATCCCAGAAAATAACAATCATTGTCAAACAACCGCAGCTTCAGACTACCGACCGATGCTCCCCACATACATAGATGGCACTGGGTCGAATGCGCCGTCTTGTATGGCCAGGTAGCTGTGGCAAAAACTTGAAGTATTTGGGCATCAAGTCCAAGCATGCATCATGAAACTTCTTAATCCTCCAGTAGTAAATCAGTGGGTTCAGTGCAGACTTGAGGTAGCAGAGCCAAAGGAGCCAAGTGCTTATCTCAAAAAAGTTGTGCTTGTAGTAGAAGTGGCTGTTGAATGTGGCAATAAGGCTGTAAGTGGTGAAGGGCGCCCAACAGACTATGAAGACGAGGAACAAAATCAAGATGGTTGTGAAGGCACGAGTTTTAAAGCTCATATCAATATTCATCTGAAAAGGTCTCTGTAAGCTCATGAGACCAAGTTTGCTGGCCTGGCTGAGGCAGATGCTATCAGGGTGGCTATGGATGCGAACTGCATTGTGGCGGACGGTGTTGAGTATGCCCATAAAAGAATACAGCATTACCAGGAATGGAATAAAAAAAGAAATTAGCAAGATAACGATCACGTAGGCTCGGTAACCTGGGCTTGTAGAGTAGCCAAAAACACACTGAGGTGCTCTCGAGGGTATCTGCAGATTAGGATTCCCTACTGATAACGGAAAAGCAACAACAAAAGATGCCGCCCACGAAATCACAATGAGAATCTTTGCACGGTAAGGGTTCAGTTTATCTTGCCTTTGAACTATGATAAGAAATCGGTCAATACTAATAATAAGAAGAATGGCTACCCCCTCTATGACAAAAAGCCAAAAGAACATGGCAGAGACTCTGCAGAATATATCCCCAAAAATCCACTGAGTGGTAATGATTGTTATCAGAGCAAAAGGCATGTTCAGCACTGCCAGTAGCATGTCTGCAAAAGCCAGGCTTGCTAAGAGGATGTTAATTGCAGATCGCATAGCTGCCTTCTGGTAGACCATGAGGCAGACAACAAAATTCCCAAGGAAAGAAACCAATAGGATAAATATCATAGCAGCAGAAAGAATGATCTGGAGTGGCAAACTCAAGCTTCTGAAAACTTCTTGTGATGGCAGGATAGCTGTAGTGTTTACCAGAAAATTACTTCTCTCAGTGGTGAGCACGGCACCTGAACTATATCTCAATGGCTGTGTTGTGCCACTACGAAGTAAGAACTGGGGAGTGGTAAAATTCGTATAGGCATTTTCATAAACAATAAAAGTAGCATTTGAGGTCCCAGAGTGGGCCAGCGTCAACATTGCTGAGAAAACCATTGCTTCAGGAGAAATGAAAGCAGAACCAAAGGTCTTCAAGGCTTTTCATCTTGTTCAGGCAGTATCTTATTCCTGGTCATCTAACAAATCAAAACTCAATGTCTGAAAGCATCAAAGTTCTTAAATTCATGTCGGTACTTCCATCTGAAAAAGAAAGAAGCAATTTAAAGAAACAAAGAAAGACTCTCTGAAACCAGTGGGAACCAAACGATTGCTCTGCTTTCCTTAATGACAAAAGGATCCTTAATACATATTTACACTTTAGGTCGACACAATTTACTTAAGCACCAGGCACAAGAGTCTCTTAATATTTGGGTTTTTTTCTTATAGATCCCGCTCCTGTAGTCTTGCCAATACTGTACAACACTCTCCTTCACCAAGCTTTTTTCTACTATAACCAGGACTGGAGAATTTCTGTGTTTGAAAACAAACTTTACTGGTTAAGAGTGAATAAATCAAATCAGTATCTTTATTTAAATCTCATAATTTTTAAACTAACTTCATGCCTTTGTTTTGAAATTGCCTACAGCTGGAAACTTTAATAACATTTCCAAATAGCTTAAAGAGTATCAGTATTGCCTACCTGCCTGTTTGGTAAGCACTGAAAAGCCTACCTGTCTGAGCTATCCTACATAATACAGAATCCTTGGTTCCATGTCAGTCATCAGCAGCAGATGCCTCAGGAAGGTCTTCCTTCTTGAATGGGAGGGAACGTCATAATTTTCTATTTTATCCTATTATATTTCAAAGACTGTTAAACTCATCAAGAGCACACTAAGCAATGTACATTGACATTTTGCAAAAATGCTGAATTCTGTTTACTTTATTCTAGATTTTCCTTTTCTCTCGATTCTCTCCCTTTCATTCTTATTTTACAGTAACTCTTCTAGAGAAAGCCTCAATGTTAATTACAGCCTAAAGCATACATAGTAGCCAAAACTCTTCTTTCTTTGGTGTTTATAAACCTTTTCTTTACTAGTATTCTTTAACATATTTATTAGAATAAATAGATAAATAAATAAAGCAGAAAGGTTAATACAGCTGTCCAGGATTAATAAGCAAGGATTTTAGAAATGAACATGAAAATCTCACCCAAAGTTCCACAAAGACTTATGACTCCACAAGCCAAAAACACTGAAGAGGGAAGGAAGTTGTAGCGTTCTGCAGGGACTGGAAAAGAGCATAAATTCAACAAATAATTCTGGATTTAAAATCATGGAGTAGAGAAAATTAGATCCCCAGGCCAGTACCTTTTAAAGCTCTGTAAGCAATAAGCCAGCAAAGGTAACTTTTGCATTTCTCATTGCTTTTGACAAGGTCTCTCCACCAAGGCTCTAAAAGAAACTAATCTGCCATTAGATAAATGTAAAGCCTTCTCACAGACAACAATCAGCTTAAAATAGGAAACAAAAGAAGGAGCAGTTAGTTTTACAGTGAAAAAAGGTCACCAGAATGATCCTACAAATAAAATCTATACTGGGGTTCAAGCTCTTCAGCCTATAGGGGAGAAGAGGGAAATGTGAAACCGCGACATTTACCAATGATGAATACGAACTGTCTTTCAGAGCAATTTAATAAAAACAAAGGTCAACTATAAAGAGGTACAGAGGGATCTTATCACAGTCAGTGACAAGCTAATAGACTGCCAGATAAAATTCAGCGTTGCTAGAGGTAAAGCTATGCATGTATAGAAACAAAGTTATCTGCACAGTAACAGATGCTAAAGCAACAATTACCATCCAGAAGAAAAACAGATCTTCAAGTTTTGATAATCTGCTCTCTGAAAACATCAGCCAAGTGTTCAGAACTGTTAGCAAAGAAACCAAGAAGAAAAGCAGGAGCTATCTACACACACTGTACATTTATATACACTACCTGCTACAATACACATCCATGGCACCTCTTATCTTCAGCACTATGTTCAGTTTTGGTCCACCTGATCTCCATTCGAAAGTAACTGAAAAAAGGTATCATAGAGCTCTACAGAGTTATTAGTTGCACAGGGAAAGTGATTGATTGCTGTCTCTCATAATAAAAGAATAGGAAAATCCAAAGGAATCGCAAAATCCCAGAATGGTTGAGGTTGGAAGGGAACTTTGGAGGTCAACTTGTCCAACCCACCTGCCCAAGCAGGGCCATCCAGAGCTGGTTGTCCAGGACCATGTCTGGATGCCTCTTGAGTATCTCCGAGGATGGAGACTGCACAGCCTCCCTGGGCAACCTGTGCCAGGGCTTGATCACTCTCACAGTGGAAAAAAGTGTTTCCTGATGTTCAGAGGGACCCTCCTGTGTTTCATTTTGTGCCCATCACCTCTGGTCCTGTCACCGGGCACCACTGAAAAGAGCCTGGTTCTGTCCTCTTTGAGCTCTTCCTACAGGTCTTTCTATACATTGATGAGATCCCCCTGAGCCTTCTCTGCTCCAGGCTGAAGAGTCCCAGCTGTCTCAGCCTTTCCTCATAGCAGAGACGCTCCAGTCCCCTCATCATCTTTGCAGCCCTTCACTGGACTCTCTCCAGTATGTCCATGTCTCTCTCGAACCAAGGAGCTCAGAACTGGAAATTATTATTTCACAATCAATTGTGAAAATACTTGCCACAGGATGCTGCGGATGCCATAGAGCTTCTGTGGATTTAGAAGGCAATTTATAACATATTTCACATGATCTTTAGACAGATATCCGTGTCAGGAAGAGGTGAATCTCCCTCTATTGACTGGAAAGGGTACACGGCCATCTGATTTGAATACAGATATTTTGAGCACATACATGCAGTTACTTGACTAAATATATACAACATAATTTGCTCACTTAGGTTAAGTTTACAGCTTTTTAAACATATTTATGCCACACAACTTTACACTCTGAAGTATGAAGTTCAGCAGAGCCTTAGATGGTAACATGTATCATAAAAGCTATAAAGAGAAAAAAAAATCCCACAACTGCAAATGTTCCAACATAAAGAATCAAAGTTTTAGAAAATACTGCTTTATCCCAAATTGTCCTTCAAAACAGAAGGAACCAGACAAGGGGAGTAGGAGCAAAAGTGTTCCGCACCCTCAATTCTACCAAAAAGATTGTGCTACCCTGCATTTTTCAAGCCAGTAGCATCCAGTACATAGCAAAGGACAAAGGACTCACAGGTGTCTATAGACTATTCCTAACAAACCCACAAAAAGTGAGTAAGAAAAATAACCTCATGTACACTCTCTCATCATCCCAGCTAAGCAGATAGCTACCTCCTACTTTGTGCTTTCTCCCCTCAGTGTGAAGCTTGTATGCTTTTCTGTACAGCGTTAAGAGAAGAGGAGGAGAATGACCTCATGCAAGCTTCTGCCTGGACCTGGCCAAGTGCTTGAAATGGGAAGCAAGCGTTAGCCATTTCACTCTTGTGTAAGTCATCAGCTGTATCTTCTTTTCAAGAAGGACAAAAAAGAATGAGCCGTGATCAGCTGTTGCAAAGATGACACCTAACCTCATAAGAGGACTGCAGGCTTTGGATCCCAGGTAGAAAGAAACTCTTGAGTGTTGCTCCTGATGGTTTCCAGGCAGCACCCTTCCCTGTACTCTGTGTATCACTCTGAGGTATGCAATCTCTCCGTGCACCGCATACTGAATCTGCATGCTCAAATGTGTTTTGGAATTGCACTTATCTAACCTGCAGGCAACTCTCTCTTGGCTATCATCCTTTGTAAAAGTGATTGGCAATTCAGCCAATAAATTCAAGAGGACCCTTTCTGTAGCACTCATATATAAATTCTTCCTTTTTTTCTTTTTTTTCCTCCTACTTAAAGGACTTCTACCATGAGTATCCACATGATTATTAAACATGTGCCTCCATCCTCCTTCGTACCCTTCCAACTTGCCAAAAATTATGTAAGGATAGAAATATAAGCTGAAGGGGACCAATAAGATAACTTCACAGCAATTTCATTTCAGTCCTCACTCACTCTTTGAGAAAGACAGATCCTGTAATTTTAAAGCCAGAGTCATTGCTGAATGGTAATCACATAGCTTGTAAAAGACAACCATGCTTTGATAGTTTAAATAGGTAAGCTTGTTGCTGGTCAAAGTACTCAGGCAAGAGGCAGATACCTTTTTGTCACAGCATTCTCACTTTTGGAACATGTACTCTTACTGATTCTTTTCAGATGCAAAAAAGCTTCACACAATCACTTTTTTTTCTCCATTTCAGTGCTGAAAATTACTGAGTATGTACATTTTCTCTCAAGCAAAGTTCTCACTCATATGCAACTTTCTTTTTATGGAACATAATAGACACAATTATTTCAATGAAGTACACACTTAAAGCTAAATAACACACAAATTTCATTCATCAAATATAATTATTGCTAGAACTATGGCGTCTGTTTTTAACAGCTTTTGAAGCTAAAAGGTTTCTGTTCAAAATCTGGATAGCATGCTCAATTAGAAATAAAAGATTGTATCTTATGTGCAAAGCCAACACCAGTCAGAACCAGTGACTCCAACACAGACAAAACAGGGAACATAACAGTGCCATAATAGCAGTTATGTTTAATGCAGATCAGAAAACGCTATGAACAGCTGCTAAAATGTTCAATGATTTATTAAATTTATCAGCTAAAAGTAGGCATATTTTCAGTATTGCCCAGCACCAAGATTTGGTCCAGCATACAGAAATCATTCGTATTCAGAAACCTGAAGCTAGTAATGCCTGGCATAGCAATCCTACTTCTTGAGGATGCTTTAAGTGGTCACAAATAGGAAGCTTCTGCAAGTTTATAGCTACTATCAGTGGTTTTACTTTGAAGGTAAACTTTGGCGAAAACAATTTTTGCAACATAAAAAACATTTAAAAAGCAAAATATTCTTTGGGGAAAAAGAATAAAGTCAACAACAAACATGAAAGCCATGGGCTTATTTTGTTTTCAAAAAAATTTATGTGTTGATATAAAATGCCAAAGTATGTGCTTGCTGACACCCCATTATTGTAGAGAGCAGCCGAGGACATACTCCTCTCTCAATACAACCCCATCATTATTTCCTATGCCATTAAGCAGAGGCAGGGATGCCTTGCAATGGAACCCTTCCTGCTAAAGCCAGTGTAAAGAATGAGTCAGAGCACAAATCAGCAGGGACAATGTTCTTACTCACCTAACTGTTCCTCCTAAAAGGAACCAGCAGTTTTCAGCTTTAATACCTATTTACATACTCTAAATTGAAACTAATCAATTACACTGCATGAGTAGATGACCCATAAAACTATTCACAAGAAGCATTAGTTTAATTTAGGAAATTTTCCTTTTTTCCACTCTATAAACACTACTGCGGCAATTTTCATAGGAAAGTATTGTGGGAAACAGCCACTTCTGCTTTGGGTCATTAAGAACAACTAATTGCCCTCTTGAGGATATTTCTTTCTGTCCTTAATTCAGAGACCCATTAACTGTTGAA
This sequence comes from Cariama cristata, assembly GCF_000690535.1. Lineage (NCBI taxonomy): Eukaryota > Metazoa > Chordata > Aves > Cariamiformes > Cariamidae > Cariama > Cariama cristata. Next base: position 427 of record NW_009637171.1, on the reverse strand, counting down.
GAAATGTCAGCCATGGGAATCATTATTACTATTCTAAACCACAAATATGCAAAACTGGTGACTGGTGACAGCCAACATGGCTTCACTAAGGGCAAATTGTACCTGACAAATTTGGTGACCTTCTATGACGATGTTACAGTATTGGTGCATAAGAGAAGAGCAACTGACATCATCTACCTGGACTTCTGCAAAGCATTTGACACCGTCCCACACGACATCCTTGTCTCTAAATTGGAGAGACATGGATGTGACAGATGGACCACTCGGTGGATAAGGAACTGGCTGGATGGTCACACTCAAAGATTTGTGGTCAATGGCTCGATGTCCAAGTGGAGCCCAGTGACAAGTGGCATTCCTCAGGGGTTGGTATTGGGACCGGAGCTGTTTAACGTCTTCACCGGCGACACGGACAGTGGGATGGAGTGCA
>NW_009637170.1:0-24466 GCF_000690535.1 Cariama cristata | reverse complement strand
TATAAAATTATATTATTTATAAAATATTTATTTTATATTTAGCAGTATAAACATATGGTTACAAACCATATGCCCCGCTTGTCCAAAGTACAGTAGATTGTGATATCACAGTGTCTAGCTTGCAGCATCAGCAGGTTTTCAGAGGTTGTTGCAAACTCACTTTTCATTTGGGAACAGAAGACAAGACAAGGGAGTGGTGTCCAGACCCACTGGTATTTATAAAATATTTATTTTATATTTAGCAGTATAAACATATGGTTACAAACCATATGCCCCGCTTGTCCAAAGTACAGTAGATTGTGATATCACAGTGTCTAGCTTGCAGCATCAGCAGGTTTTCAGAGGTTGTTGCAAACTCACTTTTCATTTGGGAACAGAAGACAAGACAAGGGAGTGGTGTCCAGACCCACTGGTTTGTTGCAGCAACCTAATTTGGAGGCACTCACAGGGGATCTATACCTAGTAATTTGCTCAGAATTGAAAAGGTGCTAGAGTTCCTGCAGCTCATCAAGAATACGGCTATGAAAACAAAATAGAAGGGGAATGGGAGAGATTTCTGATAGGAATAATTCTCCCATGCCCACTGCTGTCTGACCTCCCAGAGCTCCCTTCCCCAAGACGATAATCAGTAGATGGTGCAATAATTTCCAGGGACCCCTTATCCCTCAATTGCTGGTAAACGTGGTGATGCTTATATAGATGGTGATATATAAATGACCCCAGGACATAGCAATGTAGTGCAGAAGACCTGATTTACATCCTTGAGTGAAGAAGTTCAGACCAAATAGTGATTCAGCATGAGCAATGATAAATGCCTTTTCCCATCACTCATAAAACTTATTGAGGCGAGTTGGAAGAGCAATGTGACACTGGGTAGTGGGACCACCTGGAGTCAATCTATATGAGATGCACCGGAGAAGAATACCTCTCCATCTAAACCTCTTTGAAGAGGAAACAGCTAACCAAGGCTTTGCAGTATACACTCATTTAGAACAGCAAGTGTTTCATGGAGCCTAGAAACCTAATTGCTCCATGTCCATCATCGGTGACATCTACATTAATTATGTCCATTTTTTGCATAATTAGAGCACTTGTGCAATCGGCAAGGGAGCTAGACTCGCTTCCTATCAGTCTGTTAATTACTTGGCTCTCTAGGCTGTGTGCAAGGTCCCCCCCGGCAGTATGGGGAGAACCAGACAGAGCTCCTTTTTCAGGGGTGACTGGTTCCTGCTCCGACTACTGCGCTGTTAATCAAGAGGGGAAAAGGAGGAGCTACACCAGCCTGCTTGGCACTTTGAATAAAAGTCAGTCCTGGGTATTTTAATGCTTTAGAACCCAAAACATGCTCTTGAACTTGTGTACCTCTTATAGTTTTCTCCCTTATCGATCAAAACTGCTCATAACCTCTGAGTGAGTTGCAATACTAAATCATTTATTTTATTTCTTTAATGCTTTGGGACCCTTCCCTGGAAATGGCCACCATGGAAATGAGGGTTTATTTCCCTTCCCTCACCATGTTACAAGTCTTAGTTGAGAGGTCCACGCTGAAATGCCTGCATCGTCTGAATTGTCTTCTTGCACCCAGGGAAGGATGTAAGCCTTTAGCATGTGGACGGTTTGAGGCAATATCCTTCATGGATGTTAAATTTCCTCAAAATAATTGGAGTGCAGCAAACTTTTCTTTGTAGCATATTTTTAATCCTGGATGTCATTACATTATTGAACTGAGCCGTTGGCAGTGCCAGGAGAGTTTTGTCGTAGCATCGTCTTGCTTTTGTGAAATTTGAGCAAATAATGGTTCGTGAACAGGGGTCTGTAAGAAGCTTGCACTGCCATGAATTGATGAGAGCATTTCCAAAGACATTTTGCAGTAATGATGAGCTGCTGACTCGCTGTGTGCTTGCTTCATTATACGCTAACAGCAAAAGTGACTTTGTATTGTACCTGACTGCAAATGATCCAGGCTGTTGTCTCTCAGCAGTTTTGCTTCAGTATAAGCCAAAACTTGAGCATCAGGTGTAGCTGGCACATTGTAGAGGGTTTGCAGGACATAGGACTGGGATTTAAGGCTTTCCCTGAGTTTTGGACAACCTGCATTGGCCAGGCTGTAACGGGATATAGAGGGGTTACGGACACTTTGAGGGTCATACCTGTGATGCCGGGCTTTTGAAGGTAACACAAGGAGTTACAAAGTGAAGTTAAAATAGAGGGAACTTTTACAAATACTTTCACAGATTTTCCACAGGAAATCTGAAAGCTTTTTATAAAGCATCATGGCCACAAGATGAATGATTTCTTATGTGCAGATGAAGAACACTAAAGCACAAAATAATTGCATGTCCAAACTAGACGCTAACACCGCTGAGGCAAAAAATCCTTTTCTACCTCTGCATCCTTCAGTCGGCAAGATTAAATACAGTTCAGTTTATTGCAACAATGAGCATTAGGGGGAATAACTTGACAACATGTCTCTTCCATTAAAAAGAATTAAAAATCTGAAAAAAAGGTGATAAGGAAAAAAAAAAAAAAAGGAACTCCTCATTAGTTGTTTCCAGGATGTTCTGCTAGTCTCCAGCATGCTAACAATGCCTTTGGGTCATCAGGCTTCTCTTTCTAATACGTCTTTCTCTTCTTTCTCTCCCTGCTCAGTCGATTTTGGGGGTCCAATGTGAAGTACAGAAGCAGCTGAAGTCCTTTGTCACTCTTGAGCGCTTTGAACGGATCTACAGCTCCAGCATCGCCGGGTGCCGGCAGGTCAAGAAGAACAAGAACTTTGCCTCTGGAGGCTCAATCTTTGGCAAAGGTGTCAAGTTTGCCATGAAGGACGGGCGTGTGGCCACTGACATTATCAGTGTGGCCAACGAGGATGGGCGGAGGATCGCGGCCATCCTGAACAACGCCCATTACCTGGAGAACTTGCACTTCACCATTGACGGGGTGGACACGCACTATTTCATTAAGCAAGGGCCGTCGGAGGGTGACCTGTCTATCTTGGGCCTCAGTGGCGGGCGGAGGACCCTGGAGAACGGCGTGAACGTGACAGTGTCCCAGATCAACACAGTGCTAAGTGGAAGGACTAGACGTTACACGGACATCCAGCTCCAGTACGGTGCACTGTGTCTAAACACTCGCTACGGGACCACTTTGGACGAGGAGAAGACCCGCGTCCTGGAGCTGGCCCGACAGCGTGCTGTCACCCAAGCTTGGTCCCGGGAACAGCAGAGACTGCGGGATGGGGAGGAGGGTATTCGCTCGTGGACAGAAGGGGAGAAGCAACAAGTGCTAAACACGGGCCGGGTACAGGGCTACGACGGCTATTTTGTGATCTCAGTGGAGCAGTACCCCGAACTCTCAGACAGCGCCAACAACATCCACTTCATGAGACAGAGCGAAATGGGCAGAAGGTGACAGAGAGGGTCGATGCGGTGACTTCTTGCCAAAGACAGCTACTCTTTTGTGGCCACTTACCTGACTGTGTTGTACTCAATCCTTTTTCTAAACCGAACAAGGCAGGGGGGGAGGAAAATAGAAAGAGAAGGAATAATACAGTTGCACTGTAACTCATGCAACATACTTTTTTTTTTCCTCTTTAATTTGGCCTTCACGCGTTTTTTGCAATGAACAGAAGGTATATTTTGCCGTAGTGTGATCACAGTGAAATTTACTGTCTCTTGTCCTTTTTTTTGTTTGTTTTTTTTTTCCCCCCCTTTGTGAGGAATTTGAAGTGGGGAGTCGTCAACGTACGTCCTTAGGTGTGAAGTGCGAAATGGGTGTCTGTGCTAACTTGTGTCATCCTAACCCTTTCTGATTTGGGGCAGGGACAGATAGCCTTCCACCCGAAACATGGGGAGCCTGCGGCATGTTGGAGAGCTCTTCCTGGGAAGAAAAGGAGATGGAAGACGACGCTGATTCCGATACTCCAAAAGCGACCGTCCGAATCATGTGCCTCAAAAGAGACCTTACAAGTAGTTTTCACGTTTCACTTGGGACATAAAATGTTTTTTGGGGGGCTCCTGCTGAGCAGAAGTAGATTATAGAGGCAAAGGAGCTGATTATATTAACTTGCAAGATGATTCTCTTCCTTCCTGAACTGGAATAAAAAAAGAAAAAAATCAGTCTTTTTTCATTATGAGAGTAGATACTTTTGGGGGTTTTTTTGTGTGTGCGCAAATCCTGGTTTTAGTTAAAAAAAAACTAGAAAAAGCCAAGAAAGGGACTCCTGCTCTATTGAGAAAAGCTAAAATAAATCCTCTCTCTCATATGTAGAGCTGTTCTATAGGTGGATTTAATGCACCCATGTTGTACATTTGCTAATGGCATAACTTCATTAAATGTATAGTGTTTCAGTACACGAGGCTACGTGTTTAACAGTCCACTGTGCTGTATCTGATAAAACCAGTTAATTTTTAGGAAGCTGATTTGAATTTAAAAGTAGTTATAGTATCCCAGTGACATACCACTGAAAATTAGAGCAAGCCAAACCCTGCTTTTCCTGATTCTGGAGCTTGTATTTATTGGCTGGGAAATGCAGTTTTGAGTAGCATGCTGGCAAGTCGTTTATGACTATGGCAGATAAATGTCTCCTGGGGACTTTGGCAGCAGGGATTTTAAAATGTTTAATAAGTAGCAACAGCTTGTGCGTGGTGGGACACAAAGGAGAATATTGGAATCAACCCTCTCACCGTTTCTTACACGAGCTCGAATTAAATGGCGAGCCCAGTTGACTGTTAGCAGTGAAGAAGGGGGAGGTTGAATGGAAATGCCCACTATGGAGGGAACCAAGTGCTTTAATAAGAAACTGCTGACAAAGTTACTCGTCATGTTAATGTAATTTGTATTCACATAACCTCTGTGCTCTGGTATTTGCAAGAGTCCTTGAAATTCAAGGGAACAAGGAGATGAGCTTAGCATCCTCCTCCCTGCCTGAAACAGTCCTGCAGTAGCAAGGGCCGTTCCTGCAGCAGAGGTGTTACCCCACCTCTCGCTGGAGCTCCGGCTGGAGATGGCCAGCCCTGGTCCCAGGCAGATGCCTGTATCACACTGACACCTGCACGCATCCTGACTCTCATCGTGTCTCTCTAAGAACATCTCAGTCCTGTTTTGTTTTGTTTTTGTTTTTTTTATTCCATCCACTTTGGTTTTTGCTTCCCGGTTCTGCAGAGAGATAACCTGAGACAACCAAATCCATGCCAAGGCTGTTTCCTTACTCGGAGCCCTACAATTCTCCCGTGTCCCCAGAGCCAGCTCTTCTGCACTCGTGCCACCACCACTGACATCCTCTTCTCTGCAGCTCTAGCCCCCAAGATAAAGCAGGGACGTATGGTGGGCACACAGTCCTCAAGCACTGAAATGCTGGCAGCCCCAGTTCTGTCGTGGTTTCCCCGTAGATGCCGGCTGCCAGCTCCGTCTGCCTTGCCTGTCTGTTCCCGGGTGCTTGCCAGGAGGAAGATGATGGGATGGAAATTCCCCCAACAGACTGTTCTTCCTCCAGTTCCCAATGCCTAATACCTTTGGCTGCGTGGCCATACCCACTGGTATGGTCCTGATATTATGGTGGTCCCTCCTGCTTGCAGCAAGGGTGACGATGCTGGTGCTGTGTCCTGGTGCTGTACCCTGAACCACCCATTGCATCACCTAACCTTTATTACTTTGTCAGGAGTGAATCGCAAGCAGCTGGGCTAGAAAGGGTACAGAACCAGCTGGGAGGAGATGTGTTGGTTGAGGCAGCTCTAGGCTTTGGCAAGTGAGATGTTCAGGCAGCTGCCTGCCAGGGATGGTTAAAAGGCCGTGGTGTTTCTGCCTGCGTTGCTGGTATCAAACTCTTGGCAAGCCTCCATTGCCCTGAGGATGCGTTGGTGAGGATTAGGAGCAGTGTTAGCCAAACCAGCAGTTGCCACCTACTCAAAGGAGGCAGGACCCTTTTGGCAGGGCTACCCAGCTCCCTGTTTCCCCCTCCCTGAGTCACACCAGGGACAAATCCCTCCCAGAACCTCACCTCAACCTTGTGATGGCTTTGACTCTCTGAAACAGCATGCATGGAGCAAAAAAGACTTGCAGGAAGCTGGGTCAAAAGGTATAAACCCCTGGAGAAGACCTGCAGTACAGAGAGCTCCGTGTGCATCCCACGTACAGTGCTCCCCTCCGAGCGGCTCCGAAGAGAAGTGGTGGTTCTATATCCATCCCCGTCCATGTGTTACAATGCTAAGAGGAGTAGTGCAAGAGTAAATGGGCCACCTTTTCATGCAGCCAAGGAAAGGGATTCGAGTGTGAAATATTCCTACTGGACCCCTGCCAGCCTGAGATGGCACCTCTACAGCCTTATGCAGACTCTTCAGGTTATTACATGAGCTAATGACTTTGAGGAGTTCACCCATTTTTCAAGAGTCTTACTGTCCTGCCACACATGTACGGCGTGTCCTGACCCAGGAGCCATCCCGCTCTGCACCAAGGCAAAGGCAGCCCGGGTTGCATTTCTCAGCATCCTTAAGAACCAGTGGGATGCAACTGCGCCCGTCTGCCTGCCAGGTCAGTGGGAGTCTTTTCCTGGACCTGCACCCAGCATGGGAACTATGGACATTATGTCAAAAAAGGGGGAAAAAAAAATGTGTAAAAGTATATATATGTATGTATTACTTCTCTCTTTATCAAAACCAAGAAGTTAAAAGGGATGGCTGTCTAGTGTTGGGGACAAACCTGGCCAAAGACAGCTACTACGTTCCTGAATCCTCAGCCTCTGTGACAGCTTTCCACTTTACCTAGAAGGCAAAACAACAAACAAACGTTTTCAGTCCTGAAGCCCTAAATTTACCCCTTTGTTAGTGAAAAATGCTTTTTCTTCTACAGGATCTCAAGTGCATTCCGGTGAAAGTTGCAGGAATGGGTTGTGAACACAAAGAGCCATGCGCTCCTCAAGGGACTGCACTCTGCTGTCCACAAGTGTTTCCATTCGGCTGACAGCCCCTTCCCAGCCCTTGCGTTGTCCCATTTGCCTCCCCATGGGGCCATGCCATGACTGCCCGACCCTTCTTGTTGTGCTTGTGGGCGGGGGGAGTGGGTAGCAGATCCTTCCTTCTGTAAGACTGGGAGGTGCTGGGTGCAAATCCCACGGCACTAACCCCCGTATCCCATTGCTCTAGGTGCTCTTTCAAAGACCAGTTGCATGCCAGACCATCTCCAAGAGATAATGTCACTGTGGCCTCACATGCTTCTATGGCTTGACTTTGAGAAGTCGCTCTTTTCTTGACTCCCCAAAAGAGGACTTGCTCCTCCATTGAAAGGAGGTTCCCTTCAAAATGCAAAGGTATAGCTTAAATTACTTTGAATTCCTGGGCTTGTCTCTGGTCCAAAGGGTGGTGGGAAGGATCATGGCCAAGTCTCACAGCTCGGAGGAGAAAGTCCAGCAGTCTGGAGCAGTGTCTGCAGCTCCCGCTGTGAGCAGTGGGTAAGGACCAAGGGCTCAAGCCCTCTATAGCTGGTGCTGGTACCGAAACATGCTCCGTCTGAAGGAACAACAGAGATGGGACCAACTTGCTGTGGCATCCAGACACAAACCCGTGCCATGAGGGCTCTGCAACTGAAAAGCGTCCTGCGTGCTCAGCCTGAGGGAAGAGGAGCAAGACTAATTTGGCGTCGCGAGAAATGCCACAATGTTTGTTTCCTCCAAGCTCTTTGTTTTATTTTATTTTATTCCCTTTCAACTGAAGATTGGAGCTTGGAAAAATCATTAAGCAGCGGTGACCGGAGGGAATCACGCAGCTCATCATATCTTTGTCATCACAGCTATTGATCAGAGCCACGATGAAAATGGGCCAACATCTCTAAACAATACCAGGCAAGAGCCGATGAGATAAAGGTCGTTAAGAGCCCCGATGCTTGATTTGGGTTTAAAAGACACAGATGATTGGGAGCAGTCCCAGAGACACCATTTGGCCGTAACTTAGAAACGGTGAGGGATTTCTGTAATATATCTGTAGTTGCTTTATTGAGTATAGGGATCGGTGTGAGATTCTGCTCAGTCTATTATACAGACAGCGTAACCAGAATAAATCAAAATTGTTTGAAAAAAAAAAAACCTTCTAATAAAGTACTCTTTCAGCTGTGACTTGTAAGTGTCACCGTGATAGATGGCAGTGCAATCCATTATGCAAAGACAAGGCTCTTAACATGAAATTTTAGAATTCAATTTTACGATTTACAGAGAGGGCCCCCCTTGTATTTACGGCACAGCAGTCTGTTTTGATTCAATCTCTGAGTAATTGAAACCGGGGCCAGGGATCTGGGTTAGTCCTACAGCCGCTTTTTAAACGGGGAGGAGAAATAAGTGGCTATATCACGTTAATAATGGAGCTAAAAAGATTGCTTTGCTCGTTAAATCTTATTTGCTTTATCTCCTCGCTCTGGTGGCAAAGCCAAACCTGGGAAATACAGACGCCGTGCCTCCGTGCCGGGGCTGGGGTTTGGTGGGATAAAATTCAGCCGGCAGCATCCTCCATCCCACGGTGACAGTGGCCTGGGGCATTTTTGCTCCTGTTGTTACAGTCCTCCACAGGACATCAAGTTTTTCAGCATTTCTTTTTATTATATCACTTTTTTTACTATGATCACTAAATAGTGAGATATTTGATTTCCCCCTGTTACACTGAAGAATTTTCATGAATTTGGGGGGAAAAAAAAAAAAACCACAGCTTTTTTGTGTTGTTTTTGTTTTTGTAATCTCTAGGTTATATTTAAATAAAATTACTTGCGACTGTAGAGCAAACTAAACAGACACCGCGGGGACACGTAGTCCAGGATCCCCATCTTGCTCATGGATGAAAGGCCATTGCGTGTCCCGGGGACAATTCCCCTGGCCCTTTTCCATCCTCTGCTACCCGAAGTGAAAACAACCCAGCCCACCCGAGGGAAATCTTTTGTGTCTCTTGCCTGCTTTTCTTTAATTACCATAAAACTTTGTGTTCCCGACAAAGTATTACATGGCTCAACTGTTAACTCCCATCTCAGAGGTCAATGCTTTCTGGGCAGGGGAGCATAGAAAACCACAAGTGAAAATTAACTGAAAGTATATATACATATATATATAATTTTTTTTTTTCCTCAGAGCTGGAAACTGTTTAAGCAAACAATAGAACTTTCCAAAAAGAAAATTAAAACTTTGGGACCGTTTGCAGATGTTGTTGAAATAACCAATCAAAGAATCACACTTTTCTATTAAAAAAAATAAATAAATGTTTATTTTGTGTGAGGACTTCTAATGCAGCTCCAGCCGAGAAGAGGACTTTGTATCAAAGCTGCATGTGTAAGCCCAGCACTGAAGACTCTTGTCATTACCCTGTGTAATAATTTTCCTGAAGTCTGGAACTAATTTTTTGAGAAATTTTTTTTCTCAACACTTTGTGTTTCTAATACTGTATTCTTGACTGTGTAAATACAACCAGGCTGTAAATAAGTGCAGATGTAGATACCTTCTAGAAAAAAAAAGCAAACAGACAGAAGTGACCGTGTGTAGCCTTCGGTGACAAATAAAAGAATATTTTGTGTTTAAATAGCGCTCTTTTTTCTGTGAAAAGGTTGAATTTCTTCATCTCAGCTGTTTGGTCCTTACATGGGAGATGGATCTGGCACAAGAGTTGACCAAAATGTCCCCTCCTCACTCCTCAAATTTGCACCTTCAGGAGCATCCCCCACCTGTACATGTGGTGCAGGATCACAGGTTGCCCCTGGGGCTTTGCTGATCCAGGGATTTGGAGCATCCCTGAGGCACTGGGGAAGCCCCCATCCTAGCAGAAAGGTAAGCAAACTCGGGAAACTACTTTGTGCACAAGAAAAATCAAGTCATCCCCCTCCTCAAATGTAAAAAAATCAAGATACCATTACATTTTGTGGTATGTCCAGCAGAGACGTGTGCATCTCACCCTTGTTCATCCACAGAAAGAAGAGAAACTGCTGCAGTGCTTGCCACAGTGACCCAGAGAAACCCTCGTGTGATCCTTGATACCTCCTGGTCCAGCCCTGCTTGTGGCTTGTTCTGATGCTTCAGGAAAAGATCAAGAATAACTTCAGAAAACATGGCTAGATGCGTATTGAGGAAAATAATCTTACATGGTCCTTGGGGACAACCTAATGGGAAGATGAAGCATAGGACCGGGTGGCAGTCACTGGAGGGGGAGCAGGGAGTCCCTCCGTGACCATCCGGATTTACTGCCGAGGCACAGCTCTGCTCCCCAAAACTGGGTGAAATTGGGTCTCTTAGGATAAAAAGTAGAGTCAAGCATTGCTGGGTGTAATTCCCTTCCTCTGAAGGCAGATGTCTGTGGTGGGGCAAATAAACGGCATCTCTCTTTCTCCTTTGGCACTGAACAGAGCCAGAGGGACCAGTTCAGATCTCTTTGCATGTGAAAGTCGGGTGAGAGGAGTCCAACTGCTGGTGGATATTAGCACGTACGAAGTTTCCCTAAGTTTTCTACCCATTTTTGGCAGTTCCTGGTGGGATGTTATCCTCTCCACCAGGAACATGTGTTCTCTTTCAGGGCCAAGTTTCTCAACCTTCAGCTCCCAGCCACCAGAACTGGTGCAGCTTCTCCAGCCATCCCGCAAAGCAAATGTCCCCCCAACACCAACCAAGTCCCCTCTTTGCTGTCCCTTTGCTACCCCAAGCAGGATAAACTCCTTCAGCCTCATGGCACAACGTTTACTTTCCAGTTGCTGGGTATTTTTAATTTTTCCATCCTCTGGCATGTTTGGCCACCTTTCCTTCAGCAGCAGAGTTTCACTTACCTTGTGCATAAAGGCAGGGTCTTGCTCCCACGCCTGTGAGAGATTTTTATCTCCAAGGAAGATGTTGGCCCCTTCTTTCTTGCCCTACAAAGTGCCTATTGAGATAATTGTGTGGCGACCTCGGTGTCCTCCCTTGAGCCTCTGGTCTCCTGCGGGTCTGATTTGCAGCCTTTGCTCTGAGGCAGATGCATCACTTTGCATCGGGCTGTTATTCACGTGCATTTTCTTGGGCTGTGCTTAGCCAGGGGATTTGGATCGCCCCGCGACAGTGACCTGCCCTCACCGGTACCCACCGTCCATCACTCATCGTGTCACCTGCGGTTTATCATCGGAAAAGACCTTGTTTTAAATCATTGATAACTATATTGAAATGCATTGGACCAAGGACTAATCCCTGAGAGTAGCCAAGGAAACGGCAACATTTTAAGTTGTCGGTGAACCAGGTTTGGCTCTGCATCATGTGGTTATGCCAGATAAGACCACTGTTTTAATCAAAATTTTATGGGTACTAAATCAAGTGCTTTCAGGAGTGCTGCCCTGCCATGCCAGTTCAATAGGCCAGAGTAGACTTATCACATCATGTTTTTAATAGGGGCCACAGCCGGAGGCCTCTGCCTTATCTTTCAGGAGACGGCAAGGAGACTCTCCTTGCTTTTAAGATGGGAGCACAGAAAAATTTTTCCTCTTCTGCATTCCTCACAGAAAGCAACTAAAGCCTCAACCATAGACCACATCTCATATATAATTGAAAAGCACTGAAAACAAAGAACGGTGATTATATTTGGATGGGAGAAATGGACACATGTAGAACCCAAGTGATGTGCCTTCAGGTGGGGCATCCCCGTAGGTGCAAGTGCTCCAGCCTGGCACTGGTGAGACTAGTGGCCCTTCCCAGGGCCAAAATCAGGGCCACTGCCTGGCACAGCACATCACACAGCCCAGGTGAAACATTGGTCCCTCCAGGACTTTTTAGCTTGGGTGATGTGTGTCTTGAGATGGTGTACGCACCCATGCAGCGATGCGATGCAATGGCCCAGGTCAGTAAATGCCAGTTGCAGCACCCTCCCATCCCTCCACCGCACAGCACAGAGGGGCCAATGCTGCACCTGCAGGCTGGGGAAAGGCCAGGGTTGCAATCTAATGGTCCCGATGCCTTCATCTCTCCTCCACAAAGATGGGGGTTCAAGACACAGAAAAGTCGAGCTGCTGCTGAAAGCAGGGACAGAGACTCTTTTGCAAAGAGCGACCTGCTTCAAAAAATCATCTGGTTGCTAGTGTGTCCCTTTGAAGCAACTGATCTCGGTCTTTGTCAAAATGTGACAGTTCTGGTTTGGACCAGTCATTTTTACACGGTGATCATTTACAGAGAAATTTCCAGGGTGAGAGGAGCTCCCTTGCATGCAGCCTGCTGAAACAGTGGCAGTCCAGGCAAGGGACTCATGTGAATTATTGTGATTTTGGATGTTTTAAAAGCATTTCTTGGGTTCTGCCTGGAAAACTGCTCCAAACGTCAGTCTACTGCATAAACCACAAGCCCTAGCACCTCCTTCTCCTCCAACATGCTGTTTGTAAAAACACGAGCCTTCCCAAGTGCTGACAGCACACCCCTGTCAGGTTTTACTCTGGGAAGGATGGGGAGGAATATAGGAACAGGGCAAGCACTGTGTCCTTGTGGTTAACAACCCAGCATGCTCAGGCTTAAACCCAGCTTATCTCCCACTCTCTGCATTAAATAAAACAGAACTACAGCCAAAGCACAGCTTTGAGTGTGGACTTTGGCCCGTCACATTGCTCAGGCTGCTCGAGCAGCTCCGAGTCCGCCTCTTGAGTCACAGAGCAGAGATTTTAACCCCAGGTTCAGAAAATGTTTTCTCACCCCGGGGTTTCTCAGCCAGGGGCAGTCAGTGGCCAGATCATTAGAGCAAGCCTGTTCAGCAAAGCCGGTCCTGCAAGTGAGATGCTGCAAGCTAGCGAGACCGTGCAACAGCTTTGATTTCTGCCTCCAAGAGCAGGAGATGAGAGGGCTCCATTAGCTCATCATTATTTTTCATCTGGGAGATATTCGTGTCCTCCAGGAGTTTTACATAACCAGACCTCATCATCCACCATCAATCTGAGCTCCAAAACCCTCAAAGCCTAAACTTGAAGCCAGAGTGTGACAAGCCTGGCAGAAAAGCATCCTTAACAAGCAGGACTGCTCATCAGTGATAGGGAGATAATCAAGGCAGCGGGTTAATAAGCCACGACAGGTCACAGGCTGGCAGAAGATTGTGAGAATACACCCCGCGATGCAGCCAGAAAGGCATTCATGAAACCGCTTCTATAAATCTTCCTCCATGCAACCTGTGAGCTCAGATTTTAATGAAAAAAATGGGCTAAAACTGATTTGCAAATGAAGCAGATAAAGAAATAAGGACTTCACTGTCATTTGCAATAGCTGAGCTTCATACCTGTGCTGTGTTTCCCATCATAAATCTCCTTCCAGCTACAGAAAATATTGTCTCCATTTTACAAGTGGGACAAGTAAGGCAATGGGGTTAAATGTTTGGCCTGAGATCACAGAGTTGGGGGATAAATAATGAAAAAGCTGTGACTCAAAGGCCTTGTGTCACTCACTGGCGTGACTTCTTCTGGGCTGAGTTTTCTTCTTATTGCATCTCAATTCTATCTGAGTCATAACATTTTTAATTACAGCTGCTCCCACACCCCTGTAACAAATTAGTATTTAAAAGGGGCTGATTTCAGACTGCAAAGATCAAAGAGCATTTGGGAACTTTTCTTTACACCAGGATGGGACTGAAACCCAGGGTTTGCTGCACTTCAGAATTGCCTCTAGTTTTTGGGGAAGAACTGGCTCTTTTTGGTGTCCTGTGTGTAATCTTTGCTGTAGGATGGAACTTGTTTATAAATGGGAGCAAAAGGTTAATCAGCAGCAATAATCTGGAGTTTCTGATTTTCAGACGACTTCAGAAGATGCTTGATTGATGCTTGATGATATTAGATGTCCAAATCCAGCACATGGCAGTCCACATCAGCATGTGGCCATGAACCAGCCACAGACACGCTCATGGCAGGAGACACTGGAGCAAAGAGATCAGTAAGGGTCACTCAGGAGTTACCCATTTCTATACCTAAAAAGCTTCTGTGTTTATACTGCCCAGGATAAGCATTCCTGGGCCAGGAAGAAAGTACACCAAACCTTGACACCAGTCCAGGAGCAGGTCCCAAGGGTGGCCCAAGGCTGCAGCTACCTTGAGGATCTCACTGCCTTGCTGCTGAGACCTTCAGGGCCCAATGGGTGGGTGGCACCAGGATACAGGAGGTTTTTTTCACTTGTAAATACAACCCTTACATTTTGATCTTAGCTGGTAGATCTCAGCAATGTCTGGGTTTTGGTTCAGGAGCCTAAAATAAGAGCTGTAAGAGGTTAGCCCCCTTGACAGTTTCTTTTCTGTCATTCTGGACATATTCTGCACTAGAGTCCTGTTCTGTTCATAGCGTAAGTCCTTGCTTGTTCCAGCTCTGCTTCAGGGAAAATAGTGGGGGGCAAGAGGATGCTGCACACCGGCATTGCTCTGCCTCTCCTCCACACCTTCACGCTGCTCGCCCAGTGCTCACGTCCCTCTGGAAGTCACACCAGGAAAAGCCTCCTCCAGCATTTGGTGAGACAGCACCAAGGAAGGTCACCTGCATGCCCATGGCTTTGGGAAACCCAGGGCTTCAGACCTACACGGCACACAGGCACACCAAGCTGCCTGAGCTCAGTGGGGTGCTCCCAGCCCACTACTGAATCATAGAATCATTATGGTTGGAAGAGACCTCAAAGATCATCAAGTCCAACCATATACCCGATACCACCATGCCCGCTAAACCCACTAAACCATGTCTTGAAGCGCCACATCTAAACGTTTTTTGGACACCTCCAGGGATGGTGACTCCACCACCTCCCTGGGAAAAGGAGTTTTGCATTCACATAGATATATACACGTGTATATATATATATAAAAATGTGTATATGTTTAAGAGGAGCATGCACAAGATGGATTTTCAGGTATTTATAAGCATTTAGGAGAGTCTTCCATCCCTTCCTGCTCTCCCCCCACTCTCACAAAGACATCCCCCCCATCCCTGCTCTCCTCCCTGCAGGTGCACTTTGAGCAAGCGAAGCACCGTGTGATTGCTCAGTGCCCTACATCCCCAGGTCTTGTCATCTGGCAGCTTTTCTAAACACGGCTTTCTTCCTCTCAGCAATTCTGTGGGGACCTTGAGAAACGACTGCAGCAAACATGCCCTGGCACTTCAAAGTTGGAGGACTGACGACTCTTGAAATGCACTTTTCTTCTTGTCTTTCTTTTTATATTCCCCTCACATGTCTAACAACACCATCTGTGCTGGCAAAAGCTCTGGCTCTGGCCGTGAACCTGTGCAAGAGAGTGATCCATGTCCAAGGATGTTTTTAATATTTTCTACGACCAACTAGGGAAAAGCAGACTCCTCTACAAAAACCCTTGGGAAAGCATAAAAAGCAGTCCTGTTTTTACATTTTGCAACAGAAAACTACTTTGAGATGGCCAAATTCTTCCTCCTAAATATAGATTTCTAGCTTATACACATAGAGGATGAGTCCATTCCCGCACACTCCTCTGCAACCAACAGAGAACAAGAGATTGAGGTCTTAGGTGGGCTGGTGGCTGGTGGGGTCTTCTGTCCATCTCCCTGTCCATGTGTCACGGAGGCAAATTAGGCAGATGGCAAACTCAAGAGAGGAATTTATTTTTAACCAGTGATAAAACAAGAATGGAACGTGTTCTTAACCAAAATCACTTTACGTTCCGACAAACATTAAACCACAGGTTCAGGATGCCAAGTGGAATTTAATTACTGCATGACTTGGGGGATGCCCAAACTTTGGAATAATGGCTCAAAACGGGCACTCACTGTGCTATCAGATGAGGGCTCTCGACCCACAGGAGTTACCCTGGGAAGCGTCACAACACAAGGGCACAGACCCCAACTGCAGACCCGCTGCTCCAAGACCAACTCCACATGGCCCCCGGTAGGGCTCTGTTTACACCCCAGGTTGAACCTGATCTGTGGTCATATGTGGTCAGTGGCCTAGAAACCTCTCTATACCGAGGTGCTTCATTGGCTAAGGGCCTTGTCTGTCAACCTTGCCTTTCCTGTCCCCTGAACAAGGTGCGTACATGACCCACCATCCCTGGTCCACTGGTCAAGAAGTTTCTGGTATCATCGAGGTGGGGAGGGAGTGCATTTGCCACACCATGGGACCATTCTCCTCAGGCAGGCATCTCAGAGAAGTGGATGAAGTGGCTCTACAGTAAAACGAAGTTAGCTGAACTTGATGGAGAAAACCCAATCCAACCTTCTGAACTCAGCCATTTCTTCTTTGTCTTTTATTTTCCCCTCCTGGAATAAGAAATTAAATGCTCCCCAGCATCATCGCAAGAAACATGCAGTGAGGAACTCAGCTCCTAAACTAGCCAACAGGATAAAACTGCAAAGCCAAAAACGTCTTTCATGAAGGTCTGCATTTAGGAATAGGCTGAAGTGTGTATTTCAGCTGGGACTGTAATGAGCATCAGAGCCCTACTAGTACTTGCTTATACACTTTTATCTCACTTGCTCTTATCTGGGTCTTTTCTCCAGTTCTGGCTGCTGTCTATCTCCTCTCCCTCATTCCAGTGTCTCTGATCTTCCAGTGCCCCATTAACACTCATTTTACACCTGTGTGTGGAACTCTCAAAGACAGGAGCCTGTGAAATAGCATACCACCCCCTTATTTAGAAATATTTCTTTCTTTTCTTTCCTTACAAGACCTTCTTCCTTGTGTTTTCAGACCTCATTCCTGTTTGTTTTTCTTCTTTTCACAGTCTCTAGTGGATTTACATCTTTCCAGGCAGACAGTGGACTACAGTCCAGCTGTGACATTAGTGGACTGGTCAGGCTACCTGGCCTTACAGTCACAACCAGCACTTGAATCAACCACAGCATCTGCACCCAAAATACCCTTAGAAAAGCAGAATTGCAGTGCAGCCAGTATTGCTTTTAGACAGCTACTGTGTGAGCTACCATCCAAATCCCTTAACTGATGAAATGTTAATGTTTGGTAATTTCTAAGGCTTATAGTAGAAGAAAGACGCTGGAGTGGGTGACCTCCCATGTCTACGCTGATGAGCTGAATTTTAGCCTCCTGGTAGCAGAGCTTTCCTGGCGCAGTTGCTGCTTTGCTGAAAAAAGTGGAGGAGAAAGGAGGTCAGGTAGAACTGGAAGGGAGAATTTGGACTGCTTTTCAGCTGAACAATGACAAAAAGCTCACTCCATTCCTTTAGTTTTGTACAGAACGATTTGGGTATGTTTTAGAAAATTTTCTTCTTTTACCGTAAGTCAATCTTTGTAACCAAAAGGCTGTTATGGAACAGGGATTTCTTTAAATACCACTTAAAAATGCAAAACACCCACTTTCAGCAATCCATAAAGGAAAAAAAAAGTCATGCTTTGACATTTCCAAAGTTTTCCTGGCATCTTTAACTGAATCTATGCAAACGTAACTCAAATTCACAAACCATTTTGGTCGCCACGCACGTCACTTTGACACGTGTATTCTTGGTCCAAACACCGTGGTTACTATCTGTCTGCTTCAGCCTCTTACCTGCAAAAGGAGGTTGGCAGAGGGCACTGGCTCTTGTAGGTCCATCTTCACGACCAGCTGTGCTCCTGGCCTTGGTTCAACACCACGGACAGTGAAGCTGCGGGACTTGTTGAGGTATTTCTGATTGCCAAGTCTGGGCTGAGGTCTGTACTCCCTATACGCAATGACACATATATGCAATGACTCCCTGTAGGCATTGAGAGCGCAGAACAAATGTTGAACACCAACGGGTTTCACTTCAGTCCAAATCTAAAGGTTAGCCTTGATGTTTTCTTCTAACGTCACTTCCTTGGCTCTCTGTGGCTGCTCCATACCATGCCCAAAGACTCAACAGTGGATGTGCCGGTGCCAAGAGATGTACAACCACCCACACCAGCACAACCAGGTTGTGCTCTGTGGCAAGACCCACGAAACAGATCGTGTACCACCATGCAGCATCCAGCCATGACTGGGGTCCTCAGGCCCTGCTGCAATACTGAAGACAACAGGAATTGCTCCACCTCAGCTGGGAATCTCTCCCCAGCAGCAAACTCTATACAAATCACTTGTGGGTGCATGCATACACCCCCGCAACGTGTATTCCCAAAGTTTGGAAGGGGCAGGAAATAGCAGCTCTTGAGCAATGATTGCTCCTTTCATAATTTCTCCTCTTAAAAGAAAATCTTCTAAGTGTTTGTCAGTCTAACTTTTGATATTTGCTATATCAATGGATCAAAGTGCCCTGATAATAAAAAAGAAGTAAAATCAAAATATATGAAGGCTCTGGATAAATTTCCTTTCTGAAAATAATTTAAATGCAAAAAATAACATAGCTGAAGCCTGCAGAAAATGTCCAGTACTCCAATTATTGGAGATAGATTCAACATAGCCTGTACATTTTTTCTTAATATGAGTTTATTTTGACATGGTCTCTGCATTTTCAGCTGTCGAGAAGGAGAAAAAAATCCTTCCCAGGGCCATTCAAGATAAGCCATGGTTTCCTATCTCTTTTGACTGAAAATACCAGTGAAACTTCTTCCAGTTATTCCCCATCTTCCTTTGGTCTCTTCTTATTAGTCTTATCATTTTACTGCCCCCTTTGATATATAATCCTTTTATGTTGTGGAATGATAAATCAAAATAAAGTGCACCACTGAGTGATTTTATTGTTATTAAAAGGTCAGCTGTAAGACGGTTGCATCCTGTCACATATCCTAGAGAATTCATGGGAGGTGCGTTAAAAAAAAGGACGCATCGTGCTTCTTGAGTATGTTTAAACTCTACAACATCCCTTCAGCTGAGCTCCATGATGGGTCTTGCAACACAGCGTGGTCCAGGCAGGACTGTGAAGAAACACACCCCTGTCCTTTGGAGGGGCCTGCAAATCCCATTCCTTGCTAATGGGAACGCTGAATTAGTAATGAGGTCTGCTCGTCAGGAAGGTGTTCGACAAGAAGGCGTTGTCTCTCCAAGTCCTTCAAAGTGATCAGGGTCCATTATGCAGAACAAGAGACTCCATTATCCCCACCACAGCTCCCCGCTCCCTGGTCCTGCTGCCTTGGCAGCCAGGAGATGCTGGGGATTGCTCAGGGACGGTTGTTTTAGGGACAATAAAACCTTTTGCAGAAGCCTTATCACCCTCTCTCTCACACAGCACTGATGTCTGAAATGTGCTTGGAACATTTATTAAGGACCTGTCAATAAGCTCTTCCTGAAAGTGTTTTTAAGATACATCACGGTGCCTTTTCCCATCACTTGCATGAGCGCAACAGCCTGATCCTGCCATGGCTTACTTGGTTAGCCTGATGCCCAGGAGTCGATCCCCCAGAGTTTCAGATTTTATAATTCTCTGTACTGCAGGAGCACTAATCCAAAGCACCGCTAGGTGAGGGCAGAAGGTGTCAGGCAGCAGCTGAAGACAAAAAAAGGGAAGGGAAGAAAATGTAACACATTTTACATAGCTTCTTATTCCTTCCTCACCCTCTTGCTCCTTTTCAGCAAACCCACCTGAACTGGGGACTGCACAAGAGGCAATGGGGAAAGGAATACAGAAAATGTATATTTCCTGACTACTGGGGAAAAAAAGGGTGATGAAACACTCCCTCATAGTGGGAACTGGCATAAAAAGGGTTGGATTTCTCTTCCTGCATTTGGAACTTGCTCATTTTGCTTTAAAAAAAAAAAATAGCAAAGAAGAATGAAGTTGCCCGTTAACGTGAATCTTCGTTTTCTACACAGCTCAATTCTTTCACCAGGGTCATTAAAAAATAAAAAAAAATTAAAAATTTGCTCTTCATCTGGATGGAAGAACACACTAGAAATCAATAACCAGAAGCCATCACACTGACAGAATTGACTGCTAGAGGATAGGCAGGAACAGGCAAGTCAAAATCCCCAAATCCTTGAGCATATTGAAGAGCGTGGCACAAACTCAGACCTCCAGCCCTACCAATTTGGGCACCAAGAGACAACCCACCACCCTTGCTCCTCCAGGGAATGCTCTACCTGATTTCTGGACACCCAGCAAGCCAGTTATCAGATGTGTGCAAATCTAGCAGATTTCTTGCCTTGGACTAGCCTCCAGAAGTTGCCCAATTTTCAATGACTCTGCCTCATTCTCCTGCCCTCTGCTACCAGACGTGGTGCACAGAGCTTCAGGAGTTCAGTTTGCTGCAGAGAGGTCCACATTCACCTCCAAAGGGCTGGGACATCGTATACAAGCAAAGCAAGCAATGGCACAAGAAATTAGCAGTAAGGTGGCGTATGCCTTGTCCCCACCGGTCATATATTAGCAAAGCACATGGGCTGTTTGCGCAAAACAAACACATCACGTGGTATTTGCTCAAAAATGGCTTGGGTGAACTATTAACACTTCATTAATACGTGATGAAAGGCAAATTTAGAGAGCTCCCCAAAGTGACTGAGAGCTCCAAGGGGCCTATAAATGAAATGATAATGCAATGTAAATAAGGCTGCGTAATACAAAGATTGGGAATTAGCCTATGATCTAATAAAAGCAGTTAGATATTACCAGAAATGCGTTCCCCGCCTTCCCTCCACCTTCCCCAGTTTTGTGCAGAGGTAATATTGCAAGATTATAAATTGCAAGAACAAAATTTTCTATCTCTGGAAAAAAAAGGAGGAGCTGAAATAGAACAAATGCAGGGGTTATATAGATGCATCAAATCCTCCCACTTTTGACTTTAGTGGATTTTTTTTCCTTTTTTTTTTTTTCCCCCCAGGGCTATTTCTGTAAAAAAAAAAGCCGGGGCCGGGGGGGTGTGTGTGCAGAAAATACACCTGTATGCAAGGGACACAGTTCTGACATTTCAAAAATTGGTTTTGATGTGTTTCTTTGGACTATTTTATAGAATCATCAAATCATTCCAGTTGGAAAAGACCTTTAAGATCATCAAGTCCAACTGTTAACCTAGCACATCCAAGCCCACCACTAATCCATGTCCCTAAGCACCACATCTACAGGTCTTTTAAACACCCCCAGGGATGGGGACTCCACCACCTCCCTCGGCAACCTCTTCCAGTGCCTGACAACCCTTTTGGGGAAGAAATTTTGCCTAATATCCAATCTAAACCTCCCCGGTGCAACTCAGGGCCATTTCCTCTCATCCTGTCACTTGTTACTTGGGAGAAGAGCCCAACCCCCACCTAGCTACCCCCTCCTCTCAGGCCGTTGTAGAGAGCGATCAGGTCTCCCCTCAGCCTCCTCTTCTCCAGGTTAAACAACCCCGGCTCCCTCAGCCGCTCCCCATCAGACTTGTGCTCCAGACCCTTCCCCACCTTCGTTGCCCTTCTCTGGACTCGCTCCAGCACCTCAAGGTCTGTCTGGTGGTGAGGGGCCCAGAACTGAACACAGCACTCGAGGTGCGGCCTCACCAGTGCCCAGTACAGGGGGACGATCCCTGCCCTGGTCCTGCTGGCCACACCATTGCTGACAGAATTTTGAAACAGTATTGGTCCTTATCTCACTAAACATTTTACAGCTCTGCCACCTGAAATCCCTCGAGGAGTGCCCATGTTGCCCATTGACTCACTCAGACAGAATTAGCCTAGGTAATATTGTCTGACTTTGGCCGATGACACCAAACAAATTTTAGGCAGAGAGTGGACAGTGAGGATAGAAGTCCATTAACAATAATATCTTTCTAACCATTGAAGAGGCCATTAGTGTTTCTGCTTATTTTTAGTATACTCAAAAAGGACTTAATGAATCCACTCTCAGCCCTGTAAGTATGTCTCTGTCCATTTTCAGGTATTTATTTTGCATGAGGATTTTGTTCCAGCCTTGAGGTGACTGTGCAACCAGCCATCCAGGAGCACAGATGAAGTTTCGTGCACACTTGAACCCAAAACTCTCTCTGATCCTTTTCAGACCTGTCACACATAGTAGATGTAACTCTTTCTCCAGCAAAAGTGATCAAAGGAGATGTCCATCCTGCCCACCATTAGGCTCCTGAAGTATCACCATCCATTCAACTAATTACGCTACTCTCCCATTATAGTTAATCAAGAGCAATTGGGCCATGATCCATCTCATCCTAAAACAGATGGCTACATTGAGGCAGATGCCTCACACTCTACAATTGACTATTTCTCTTCACCAGTTATAAAGGGAGGTGAAGCTGAGCTCAGATGGTGGTTGCTGTTGGCTGCCATGAGTCTCACCCTCACCGACAACTCCTGGAGGTGAACCTTGGCCATACGCACTTATTCCACCCAAGTGAACAGACTGGTGCCATGGCCTCGAGGAAGATGTCTGCATGGAAGGAAAAACTTGAATTATTTTTCAGCAATAAATCTATTCCCTAAAAATAGTCTTTAGCAAGTAGCTGGGAGGGATTTTCTTGGAGGCTCTGTGAAGAACCAAGGAAGCATGGAAACTTGTATGTCTTTGAGGGGAAAAAAATTCCTGGCTTTCCAAGGGGATATTAATGACTAGTAGATGGTTAAGAGACTAGGAAAAATTAATAGTTCAAGGATGCCATAAAATAGAAGGACTCCTACATCAGGCTAGCCACTGAATTAAAATATTAGATATTCCTTTTTTTGTGAATGGGATTCACCTGCACTGATCTGTTCAGGCCAAGACAAGCAGGTTTATATCCCTACCCCGGTCAAGCCCCTGGCTGCTACTCATGTGGTCAGATCAGTGGGCCCATTTCTCCCACCACCACTCTCCCATAGGTGATTTTTCACATAAATGCAACGTGAATTATGTTTTTCATCACTTCTGGCCCTTTATACTCTCATTCCACATCCCTCTGTGTGTTGGCTAACGTGAGAATTGTAGATACTGCCTGTTTCCAAAACCCGAGATGAAAGTCTGGGGTTTTTTTTATCTTTCCATGAACCAGTTTGGTTAGTCTTATTATTGCTGTTGGCACATAGATCAGCAGTTATCAATAGCCAAATGCATAACATTTGCCACGGCTTCTCTAGGTGGAAAGTTCTAGCAACAACAGCCTGCTACTTATTAAGTCAGATGCACTCAGTTTTATTTCAATTGACAGATGTCTGGTTATCTGGCACAAAAATGTGAATTGTATTCCCACGGATGCACAATTGTGTTGAAATATATGTTAGTCAAAAATCTAATTACCTTCGCATAAATGCAAACGTCTGCTTCTTTCGTGATGAACAGCAGCTCTTCACCTCCTCATCTGAATCAAGTCCATTCATTTCCTAGTCTCTGGGGAAAAAAAGAAAGCGAAAAAAAACCACATCCAGAAATCATATCCAAAGCTTAGCAAGGCCAATTGCTGACTAGCAAACATCTGTCCTGTACCCATGCAAACCCCACCAGGGAAGTGCAGCCTTCCGAAGTTTGGGAAAGGAGGAAGCCATAGGTGCTGGATCCCTGGCTGGAAGAGGTCCATGCTGTACACATGGCTTGGGTGGCGAGAGGTCTGCAGTTTAACACCAAGCAGCAGCTCATGTTTTCATCCATTTTCTGTGCACACACTGTGGGGTTTATAAATCTCCACTTTACATCCCAAATATTCCTGGAAAACAGATTGCTTCTGACAAGGGTTTCTTTTTTATTATTTTATTTTTGAAATATAGGTTTTTTTAATACAACATGCTTCCATTGTGTTATATATTGCAGATGACAAACTTCCCAGCTGGTAATTTCCAATCATTTATAACACCGTCGTGAGAGTCCATATTTTTATATCATACCATATATCTGAAATACGTTGGAAAATATAAAATTATATGAAACTGATAATAAATACATCGCAACAGACAGACACAAGCATGAGAAAACTTTCAGATTTTCTTCTCTGCCATATTATGCCCAATGTGTTGACCAGGACCACTTTGTAGGGAAGTCTGCTGGATCCCTGGGGCCCAGGTTAAAGCTGTGAAGAGAAAGCTTCCTACCCTGGCACAGCCCTTGGATTATCATCCTTTATTGATTTTTCAGGTAGGCAGCAATGAAGGTGCAACAAGAAGTCAGAGGGCAATCAAGACAGACTTCAGGGCCTTGGGACGACTGGTTAAGGGATCGGGAGCACAAGCAGTGTTCTCCTCCATCCTTCCAGTTGCAGGGAATGATGAGGGAAGGAACAGGGAGAGCCAGAGGATCAATACCTGGCTCTGAGCCTGGTGTCACTGGCAGAATTTGGGTTTTTTTGATCATGGGTCGGTTTACTTGACACCAGGCCTGCTGGAGACAGATGGGGTACACCTGTCGCAAAGCGGGAAAAGGACCTTTGTGCAGGAGTTAACAGGGCTCACTGAAAGAGTTTTAAACTAGATTTGAAGGAGGAAAGGGGTAAAACTGGGCTCACTATAGATAAGCTTGGGGGCAACATGCCAATGTTTGAGGGATGGTATGCTAGTGAGGTCCTTTGGTCTGCCATCTCAGTGGAGCTAAGGGATGGAGATCCATGCAGCAGCAAAGACACAAGGGTTATCGATGTGTTAGAAACCATGGAAGCACCCGAGAATGGTCCCATAGGAATTAGGGCTTCTCCCCCACCAAAAGGTGGGAGGATCAACAGCCCAACTGCAGTGCATCTA
>NW_009637169.1:0-11518 GCF_000690535.1 Cariama cristata | reverse complement strand
TCGCTCTCCAAGCATGGACAAAGTGTGTGGCTGTGAAAATTACAAGTTAGATCTGGGGACGTTAATAGTGAAGATTACTTCAAAAATTACAGATTCAAAAAATAGAGACGGTTCACTGAAATGCCAACACTTTTTTTTTTATTATGTTTTTATCACGTAGTAGTATAAGTGAGTGATAAAAGTGATGAGTAACAAGTGAGATGAAAATAATGCTTATTGGGACTACAGTTGCTATTAGAATATCTTCATAATTACTGTGCTGGACACCACAGTGCATGTTAAAAATAATAATAATTAAAAAAAAAATGTTTCATGTGAGGCTTTCCCTGATAACCATGCTAGCTTAATATCATCCCACCATTTCTTCCTCCAGGTGCTTTTTCCTGTCCCCTCACTTGGTTCATTACCCTGTCCCTCTGGGCCAATGCAACCGCTATTCTATAAACTGGACTAGAGAACTAATGGTAGTAACCTAATTCATTTCAGAAGTGCAGTTTATTGTTTCATTCAACAACCGGTTGTTGCAACTGAATGCAACACAAGGCAAGCTACAACACAGTGACAGTAACTTATTTAAACAACTCTCTTGCTGAGGAATTGCATTTTCACATTTACCCTGAGAGAGAGAGAGTTCCTTGTGGAAAACAGAAATGTGAGTTTGTTCAAGTAACATGTACCAAATATGCATGAAAGGCCCTCAATTTTCGAACCTAGTATCACATTAGTGAAAATACTACATTTGTTTTAAATGAAGATCTGAGAATACGCAATTAGTGCAGAAGAAGTCAAAGGCTTCCTCAAGTGGGAGAAGCTATAAGGACATAGATGAGATGGAAAACTAAATTCTGGGGATTTTTTACTTCCTGAAAAATTTGGAACAAGATTTGGGGTTCTTTGGCTTACTTCCAAATAATCTTTTTAAGAAATCTGTTTATTTTATAGAAATAATACTTCAGTTTACAGTTCCAGTAAGTAGCCTGATTAATTCACTGCACTGGACCCTATTGGCTTATTTTCTCTCCTATTACCATCCCATCTTTACTGTTTTTGCCAATATTCCACTATATCTGAGTAAACGTAGATTGCAAAACAAAGCCAATTATTAACTGGAATTCTTAAATTACTGCTTTCTATGAGTTCATGCACCTTTCCTAGAGATCTTTAACTAACTTAGTTTCCTGCACAAACATTCACAGGAAATGAAAGATGAAATAGGAAATATAGAGAAGCATTTGTTGGAAGGGCTTTCTAACCCAGGAAGAAGAGCCACATCCTGTGTCTTGTCTGAACAAACATGTTTTGACAATATAAAATTTTCGAATAAGCTATCAAATGTAGAAAGTAGTGATTAAATAAATATGAACAACAAACATTTTCAGGAGCCCATGATCAGTTCAAAAAATCTCCTTCAGACATGAAAAACAAATCAAGTAAACAGTGTGTTATTATTCATGCAGACCAAATTACACATTAGCACTTCGTTAGGGATTTTCTAGCTGTCCTGTCTGTTTTCGCTACTTCTGTATAAATTCACATTTCTCCTCCTTGCTGATGCAAATATGTCTTACAACATTCCCCCCGCTCGGCCCCCCACCCCTGCCCCTTTTCTCTTTCTAAAGACAGACTGTAATGGCATTGCTGCTTGAATAACAGGGCACTTCCTTATGTGCTCGTAAAAATGGTTTGCCCGACTTCTTGTGTGAGCAGAGCCATAGAAACGCTCTGCAACGATTCCGAGTAGAACACCTTGCAGTACTCTAATTGGAGGAGTATAAATTATTAAGCAAAGTCCCTGTCAGTCAGGAGTAGTTGCAATCACTGTGTTAACAGCTCCATTTTTCACTTCTCTTAACCAAGAACCACTGTAAGAGATTATCTCTTTTGGAAAACATCTTTGAAATGGTTCATCCACTCCACGTATTCCTTCCAAGAATTCACTAGCCCTATTACTGTAATTATCTTTGCTTGGACTGTGAGTACTGACTACACAATATATATGTTCATTGACTAATTCTGTGCTAAGAATATGAAAGCTTGTTCTCTACTCATCCTTCCTAGTACATTCGTAGTCTCCCAAAAGGGAGTATCCTTGTCCCAACTGCTAGTCAGCTGGCACAGGCCCTGTGATCTCACAAAATAGATTCCACAACACTTACATGCTGTCCTTTGGCCCACATGTGGCAAACAAGTTTCACCCACTTGCACCACATGCCCAAATCAGCAGCCCGTGCTGTGTCTACATGCAGGATGCACATGTCACCTCGCACACAATACCTGTCCCCCAGAATGGAGATTTGGCACCCCAGAAACACTGCCCCACTGGTGGGCTATGTGGGACAGCCAACAGGATGATCAGCAGTGGGTGCAGAACATCTATGTTCTATAGTCATTCTCTGCAGGGACCTCTGGCCATCCTCCAAGTCCATCCCAGTGGAGAAATGAGTTGCCATCACCTTCTGAACCTTTGCTGCCTCCGACTATCCAAAGACTTCTCTGGAAGTCATTACGGCGAGCATTGTTAGCTATCGCGGTGAATCCCACCACACCAGATACCTCGACATACTCTGCTCTCCATAGGTGAGGCAAAAGGACAAACCTTGGTTAAAGGTATCAGCCTGTGTGTGATCCTTATTCCATTCGTCATCATGGCAGATCTTACCTGCACATTACAGTTGTGAATTCTGAAATTACTTCAGGACAATGACAGACTCTACTCCCGATAGGTCTTGGAGAAGTGTCCATTCAGCCACCTGCCTGAAGAAAGGTTAGTCTTGAGAGACAGTTTGGACAACGTGGTCCTTAATGCCAACTGGATCGGCAGCTCTTGCTCTACTTGATGCCCAAGGATGCTTACAAGCCATTCTGACAGGAGGCATCATAGCGGAACAAGATCCTTCAGATCTTGTTTGTCCATTCTCAGGAGTGAGTGACAGGGGGATGGAAATGACACGACTGCTTTTTCTAAATGCATTTCTTCTAGGAGCGTGTAGAAGAAATGTGCTGCTGCCTAGCTGTGGTTCACAGTGCCATTTTTTAAAGATGGTGCCATGTCCTCAACCAGGTGGAGCATTCAGTTGGGTTGTTTGCTGCCATGTTTGGGTGTTGCCAATGCCAGCCTTATTCAGGAGACCTGTGCACAGGAAAACAACGTTAGCTATGATCTCAGCACGTGTTAGGTGGTGACGTGGGGTGTAGTTGCTGAGATGCAGACTGTCTACCTGGCAGCTGCTGTTTCCTTGACTTCAGCTGTATTTGCTGCCTGGTGTCAACAGACATTGTGCTAGTCCCCTGAACACTGTCCCCTTTCTTCCCCTCCTTTCCAACAAGTATAGAAAACAAGTGATAACTCCCGCCTGCTTCTCCTGGGCTCCTCAGCTCGAGCCAAGGTGGAGGGTAATTATGGCAGCTACACTAGACTGTATCAGGTCAGCAGTGATGACTGTGGGCCCTGACATATGCAACTTTCACTGTTTTTTCAAACGTCTTGCAAATCAAGCCCCATGTTTTGCAGCTTATCCCCATATAAGAGTCAATGGGGGGTCTTTGCTATTCTTCTCACCCTTCTCAAACAGCTTTCTTGCCTCTTTTCTTTTGGAACTGATGAGACTAGTACGAGACAATGTATTCCAGATCAAATTGCATCACTGACTTGTATCAGGGAATTATAATAGTGTCCACATTATTCATTGTTTCTTTGCTTATGCAACCTACCATCTTGATTATTTTTGACCACAGATGCACACTGAGTTGTCTGCAGTGATAACCTGGTACATTTCTCATTTTGGTGCACTTACTTAAGTTTTCAATCCCGTGAAGTATTTCAGCAATTTTATTTTTTTCACATCCAAGGTGTACTATGTTGTATTTGAGTTACCTTAAATTACAATTTAATATTGCTAATTAAAAAAAATATAAATTTTCTACCTTGTTCAAGTAGGATTACAATTTAATATTGCTAATTAAAAAAATACAAATTTTCTACCTTGTTCAAGTAGTTAATTTATGTCCTCAGGATTTATTGTGGTTTTCTTTGGTCCTGATTATCCTATACAACTTTATAATTTTCCACGAACATTATGAAACCTTGAAGGTCAGCACCAACAATGAAAAGAAGATGTGACTCCTACTGTAAAATGTGTGCTGGTGACAACAAAGACAAGAATATTCTAACACTTGCTATGGCTGTGCTTATGCACAAAGAGAATTGGTCACTTCATGCAACTTAGAGTAGATGAACAAGTACTTTTATGGCCACCTGGAATCTAAGATTGAAGACACAAGAACCCCATAACAGGTATGTTCATTGGCATCTCAGCAGGACGTAGGAAACTGATACTGAAATGTTTTCAGTTAGTTTACAGTCTCCTAACCAGACTGGAGACTTTCTTGTACCCATCACCAGAACCTACGCATTTTGGGAGGAGAAAATTAGCTAACACACAGAATGTTAAAAATATATATGTGAAGATATATAAAACCCATATTAAACAGCATCCATCTGACTCAGCTGAGTTTATTTTACAAAACCTATTTAATTTCATTCCAGTGACTGTTCACCTAAAACATACAAAAAGACACATTCTTCCTTTATATTTTTCTGAACATTCAGAACAGTTACTTCCTCTACGAACACTTAATTCCTGAACACTGCTTGAAGGGTGGCATGGACACACAATTTACAGCCACAGAACTTCCATGAAGGGATTTGCCTGTGCATGATCGTAGTAGAGGATAAGTTTCTACCCTTTCCATGAAATGAGTCCCCCCCTTTTTTTCTCAAATCTTTTCATTCCTCATTATTTAAGCCTTGCAAATATAATATCTTTAGGATTTATAATATTGGGATTTTTAATTGATTTTTTTCCAGTCATGCTCAACTCTATCACAGAAAATATATTTTTGAAGCAAGCCACTGAAATTCATAACCCTTCCATAACACGAGTGCCCCGAACTTCCTATAACTTCCTTACATTTTTGTCTAACCAGGTCTTTAGCCTGACTGATTCATCTCTTTTTCTGCACACCTAATTATTTTGAGAATGTACAGCATCTCTACTTGTCAAGTATTAGCTCTCATTTTGGTTTCATTTAACTTCTGGAACTCCTCTAATAATACCTTCGAAGATGTCTTCAATCATGCTCAAAAACTTTCTATTTTTGCTGGTTCCTTCTCTGAAATTAAAATTTTACATAGGTGAAAAATCTCCACAGTTTTTACAGATGAACGATTTTCTAAGGGGAAAAAGTAGTAAAGGAAATTAACTGTTCAGAATTATGGCATTTGTGAAAGTGAGTTTTCAATCTGACTAAAATCCCAAGCAGAGGATACTGTATTGATTTTATGAAGCAAAAATGAAAATACATGTCAAAAAAAAAAATAAAACAAAAAAGGAAAGAAACAGCCAAAGAAACTAGCAAAATGCTTCTCATAATAAATTAAAATCTTACAAGCAATTTAACCAAAAAAAGAGTTCTAGCAATTTATAGTATGATGGGGGAACAATGAGTTGGAATCACAATCATGTCATACATGACATGGCTATATTTGTTTTTGTTACTTAAGCTTAACTGTTTGAGACATCTGCTCATGAATTTGATGGATGATGCACATTTGTTGAAAGGGACTAGATGATTGTCTTTAGCTATTGCTAAGAATCATGTTTGACATAATTTCTATTGAATTTCGTAAGGGTATTTTAAACTTTTGAGTTGATACTTAACGTGCTTAAGTAAACTTATTCTTGCAAAACTTGTGTTTTCAAGTGGTAATTGAACACAGTGATTACTACAGATAAAGGTATACCTAGATATACCTAAGATCTTCTTTCACTCTTTTATTCCATACAAGGAGATATATGCATATCTTCCCTTTTTTTTTTTCAGTCAGTGCATCAAAGCAAAAGTAACATCATGAAAACCAAATGATATCAAATAGAAAAGTCAAGCTGGTATTTTAACCAGTTTAAATGATCAAAAGTCATTATGATTTCTGATTTTCTGTTAAAACAGGCAACTAGATGGTTTTTGCCAAGACTTGTAACACTTAAATTTCATCAGGCTGACTCCTGAGGAATCATGATTCACCTGACCAAATGCAGACAACTACCTTGCACATACTTACATCTGAGCTGATCACCTTGGGGTCTCTCCATAGTCACTGCAGAAAAATAGACACCGTGATGGTAAAATTTATCTTTTCCTGAAGTAGGCATCTACATCATCGTGGATGAATCGCATTTTGGCAGTGTTTATTTCTCCCCACTGGCTCCAAGTTAGTCTTCAGTGACTTGTATGGATGCAAATGTTCTACACTGACATTAAAAAAAAAACCAAAACCAAAAAAATGTGATTTTAGTCTTCGACTGCTTAGTTTTGTGGGTTCATTTACACCATTAGTATAGCCTATTTTAGCTAGCTTTATCAATAAAGGCAGAGTATAGTTATTGAAGGTTTATTTCTGTGATCTTTAATACAGAAAAAGTTCAGGTAGAGTCCAAATAAGTTTTAACTAAGTAGTGCATAACCTCACTCCTTAGAAGCATTGTATTATAGAAGGATAGAGGTAAGACTATAATGGTGTCAGTCACAACGAACCAAGAGGGAAGAATGGCATCTTTAAAGAACAAAACGCCAGCTCAAAAATATGTGTTCTGTCCACCTTGCACTATCTGTAGGATTTGGAAATTTTTGTGTGTTTGTTTTGTGCTGTGTGCAATTCTAAAGGAAACTTGTGGCCAAAGATAGTAATAAAAAACTAATAAGCAAGGGCTTAACTCCACTGCACAATATAATGCCGTTTTTTAAATTGTGTGCATTGCTTCATTAATGGATTTTTTCCATTAAGTATGAAATATTTTCAGATATGAAAATCTGTATGAAAATCAATATGGTCAATACAGAAATCTTAACTAAAAGATATGAAGAGGAATACACTACAAAATTAAATTTGTAAAATGAATTTCAAGTTTTGTGCATTTCCATTTGTTTAAAACGGTCTTACTTTACAAAATACAAACTCTTAATTCCCATGAGTTTATTTTCTCAATATGTAAGATGCCTGGCTTGCAGTCATTCTGATTAACTAGACTACATTTAACATTCAGGTTTTAATATCTTAAAAATATCAAGATTATAGACAGCTTGGCATATTTTTACCCTAATCTTGGGAGGTGGTGAAGCAAAGATTTCTGTGAGCAAACTGATTACTCCTTCAGATCCCACAGAAGTTGTCATGATGAGTCAGACCAATTATTTTGTTTGGAGTAAAATTTCCAGAATGTCTCAGTAAATTATGAGTCCTAGTTTCCAATTTAATTCCAGGATTAGTATTTAAATATTTGTGAAACTTTTATGCTATAAACAACAAAAATCCTGTCTTCAAGTGATGTAGCAATAGCTACAGGTTTTCAGGTCCAAGTTCCTTTTGCTTCTGCAGAGTTATGCGTCTCCACTAAATTCCAGATTTCCTGGTACTGTCTCTTTAGACATTATACATTATTCTGTTTAGCATATGTAGAAACTAGGCTTGCAAAACAGAAGAAGAAGACAGGCTGACAGGATGTGACAGACATAAAGTAAAATGATATTTAGTCAAAATATTTCATGGCTTTTTTTTCCTCAAAATTCAGCTGAAAATTTTCAATCCTATTCCTATTCAATCAATGTCAAATAAAATGCCAGCAAAATATTAAATTCCTTTTTTTTTTCCAAAAAAATGTAGTGATAAGATGCAAACTTTAAAAGTTCTCAAAAAATCTCTACAATATTTCTCTTTCATATGTTAAAATCCAGTCTGTTTTAAGTAATCTAGTTCTATCAAAAGTTGATTTAAATTAAAATCAATTAGAAACATAGGATCATACGAGAGAAGCAACAATGCAGATGCCTAACAATGAACTATGTCTCTTGTAACAATCAGTCCTAAGTCTGGGATCTGAGTAATATAGATGGATTTTTTTTTTCTTCAATTATTTAGCCATTCATAAAAATGGATTTGCAGGCAAATTTGGAGTTTGGAGACCTGAAAAGGCTCATGCAGATCCTTAACTTACTGATAGACCTTCCCTTTTATAAGTATAGATAAGCATGTTTTGAGGTGTCTGGAAGGCTGGAACCCCACTTGTCAGCAATGCGTTATCCATCATTGAACCCAGGAGCAGGGCAATAACGACTGCATACTGAACAGTCATCAGTACCCACATTTCTGCTGTTAAAGTCCCCTTAGTGTCGATGTTTCTTTTTATGGGAAGGTACAGAACTTCTTCAGTCCTGTCATCACATAACTGCTCAGGGTCTACTGCAAGTCCTCATTCCAGCATGGTTCAAAACACAGATATTACCCTGCCTGTATTTCCAGAGTAGCTAGTATGAAAGCTATTTTTCGAAAGTGCCCATCCAATAGGAATTCATGCAAAAAAAGAGGAGTAGCTGAAACAAGAGGAAAAAGTTCAATTTCATATCCCCAAAATTAAAATATTCCCTTGGGAAATGAGAATTCAGAAGGGACTTGCAATGATTTAACACTGACTCTCTGGTAAAATAGTCCAACCCTTATAGAAGAATGCTTTTCAGTTTAAATTGCTTTTGAAAGGGACCAGTAGCCTTGTTTCTTGGGGTGATAGGTCACGGAAGGGATATTCAAAGCCTTGTAACTGCCATTTATATGTGATATCATACCATATGACGAACTGGTGTTAGTGGTTTTGAAAATCCCGTATGTCTTCATTTGCACCTTTTATAGAAAAGAATATTTGAAAAAAATTTAATAGGAACACAGTGAAAGAGGAATAATGCTAATCAAAACAGTGCAATGAATAATTTCAATAAGAACTGAAGAATAATTATTCTTTCTAATATTACGATTTATGAAGATGACTTGGTGGGAAGAGTTATTTCCTATCTCTAGTAGGAATCCAAAATGTAGTTTCAAACCCCAGGAGAAATAACTAATTTTCTGAATCCTGAAAGTCTTCTAGCCTTGACATTTTCAACAAGACACCTCTTCTCCACAGGGTTGAGACTTCCATTTTAATCTTCACCAAGAAAATCTCTCTTAATTCAAAAGTCACTAGCTGCTAATCAGCAGTTGTGATAAGCTTAATGCCCCCCTCAGAGGAAAGCCCATCCTTGATGAACAGAGTCTTAGACATTTTAGTCCGGGTTATTACCCAAGCAGCCTTTCTATAATGACCTGTAAGTAGCTGCTAGCCTTTTTTTTTTTTCCTAAACAGCAAGACCTCACACAAACTGTGACAATTTATTCTTCTCTTTGGAACAGCTTGGCCACATTATTTCTCTAGCTTCAGCACAATGAAAACAACTTAGATGAGCTGTCAAGCCTTATCATTCGAATAACTCCTAAATACTTCACCACAGAAAGTAAAACATGGTGATTAATACTCTAACGTCTATTGCACGTTGTCATGTATCCTGCAATTGCCAACCAGATAAAATGGCAGCACATTTTGCAGCCAGGCGTGTCAAGCTTTCATCTGCTGCTTTACTGGAATTCTAGGAAATCTATCCATCCATCACCTATATTCTACAAGATAAGGCTAAGAATCAAAAATCTTTCCAGAGAAGATATGGTGTGTGCTTCGTCAAATGTAGAGTTGATGGCCTGCTTTAAGCTTCTCTTATCTAATTGAAGATTCAGGTTTAGAAACATTTACTCACAATAAATGGTTGAGAGGAATGCCTCAAAATGTTCCTCCTTTGATGGCTTATAAAGTAGAGGGGGAAAAGATCAAAAAAATCAGCCATCAGATTTGTTTGGTCTGATGAAATCACTTTCTTGGAAGGATTTCTACAGTTAATAAGGTATGTGATTTTGAACGCCCCACCCCACCCCACCAACACCAAACTTCCTATGAACTGAAATAATTTTTTAAGAATAAGATCACAGCTGGCTTTCTTGTCTCAGCCTGATTCTTTATGCTTGAGGTTTGCACGTATTATCTCTTGCCAGGGGAGACTTTGTATGGTAATTTCAAAATAAACAAGCTAAGTCCTACTGTCTTACATGAAACTTAAATAAGAAAATACAATATTATCTTCTATTCTATTTTAAAATAGAAGTCTCTTACTTTATGAAAGTTCTTCCAGCCCTTGTTTGCCCTGTCAGAACTAATGAGACAATTTCTGAGTCAGACTAGCTGCAGTTCAAATAACTTGATAGAGTTAATTAATAAAAATGTTCTATAATACATGTTTGCAACACCAGAGAGTATATGGAAATCTTCGGGTAGCTAAGCTTAGGAGAGCTGCCTAGTGACATTTACAAAATACCCAAATTAATAAGGTACCTGATTCTCCTTGTCTAGCAGTATGTATTAAATGACTAAATGACTTGTCTGCTTACAGCACTTCCATAAATCCTGGGATGTATAAATCTAAATATTGTAGTTTAAATTTATTGGCATTTCCTATTACATAAATGTTCCTAATAAAGTTGAATTTTCATACAGGTTCAGAGAAGCAACTCAAAAAGCCTCTTCCAGTCATGAGTTATTGTGGAGACCATTTTATAAGGAAGCCTTTAGTTTCCTTTTACTATCCCCATCCTTTCTGATTGCCCTCTTTGGAAGTCTAGATAATTCACTACATTTCAGATGACTGTAGGATTCTTATTTTTGTTTAATCTAAAAAAAAAAAAATCTCAGTTATTTTATATTTGGCCATTTGATCTTTTATATTTTCTTTATTCTATAAGTTTCTTTACATGGCAGAATCACACTGACAACATTTTTTTATTTTAATATTTTAAAGAAAAAACGCCTTTAGATATACTATCTTATACTAGGATCCTATCAGATCTAATAAGCTAGGTCAGGTCAGGATAGATTAATACTTGGGACAGACACCTCCTAGGAATATCTAGGTCTCTTAGAAAATCTAAATCAATATACAGCACAGTGCTAGAGGGCAATGTTCTGCTGAAAGTGTCATCTTTTATATACATTAAAAAGTGAAGTCTTGACATTTGTAAAATCTTGTGACAGAAATAGTATTGATTTTTCATGCTTCAGTTTTAGGTATTGCACTTGGAATCTTAACATTTTCAAAAGTTGGGCTGCCAAAATACAGTATTTCCAGTTTTGGAAAACTAGACCACCTTAGTTGTCCCAAGCTACATTGGAAAAAATGAAGGCTCCCAAGTTACCAGTTCTTTCTAAAACTTTTGGCCACTGCCTATTGAAAACCTGCAGTAGGTTGACCCTGGCTGGAGGCCAGGTGCCCACCAAAGCCCTCCATCACTGCCCTCCTCAGCTGGGAAGGGGAGAGAAAATGTAACGAAAGGCTCCTGGGTCGAGATAAGGACAGGGAGAGATCACTCACCAATTACCGTCATGGGCAAAACAGACTCAACTTGGGGAAATTAGTTTAATTTATTACCAATCAAATCAGAGTAGGGTAATAAGAAATAAAACCAAATCTTAAAAAACACATTCTCCTTACCCCTCTCTTCTTCTCAGGCTTGACTTCCCTCTCAATTTCTCTCCCTCCTCCCCTCCAGCAG
>NW_009637168.1:56005-62016 GCF_000690535.1 Cariama cristata | reverse complement strand
CTTCTATGATTCTGTGATTCTATGCTTCTGGTTGTGAACTGACACAGAAGCACCCTGTATGGGCTGTGCTAAGCTACTCGCCAGACCACCTGCCCGCACTTGCCATCCTTTTCCAGGCAGCACCAGACCTCTTGCCTTTTGTGTGGTGGCCCTTTGGCACGTGACCTCTTCCCGCACTATGAAGGGAGGCGATCTTTTCCGGTCCTTAGGTCCCTCCCTCTGCATGGATGTCACTGCCCGTTCACTGCAGCAGTACTGGATACCAGCACCGTGAGTAAAAGCTGGGAGACTACCAGCAGAGGAAATGCTTTGAAAATGAGATCTCCTACTTCTGTGCAGAGGAACAGGCTATTTTAGGACTAGATTGTGTTGGAGATATGGGCTGGGAGGGGATTGCCGCAGCTGCTAAAGCAAATGCTGCTGTATCCAAAGCTTCCCAATAAGCAAGGCCGTAGACATCGCATAAAGAAACCCTCCAGGTTCATCGGTTCCTCTCTTCCCTCTTTGGCATGGCCTCTGGACTCAGCAGTGGTAGGCAAGAGTTTCCCCAACCAGACACCACCACAGCAATGTGAGGGATCAACCGCATCATTTGCACCTTCCTAGAATAACAACAATTTCCACACAGGCTCGTAATTGCAGCAGAAAGAAAGAGTTGTCCTGTGGTCAGTCTGAGGGCAGCACAAAGGAGCACGGTAACAGACAAAATTCCAGCAATCCTGGGCATGTTTAGCAATATTGCTAAGAAAAATTCAGTCCCGAGCAGCTCCCAAGGAAATCACACCCCCTTGTCTGCCTGAGATTCACTGATTTCCCCCTCCCGCTGCAGCTCCCCAGCCATTTAAATGACGTCAGATAATTAAACATACTATGAAAGCAGCTACAGTGCTTGTCAAAGCTCTGTTGAGTTTTGCCAGAGATGCTTCAGCTGAAACCTTCAGTTCTTAAAATTTTCTCAGAAGCAGTCTGTTGGGACTGGCAGGCCACATACTTTTGTCATCATCTGTGTCTTCAGTGCATAGGTCCCATCTGCCGAGGCAGCAGCCTCTAGCATGCAGCACCCAAAAGCAACCCCAGTAGTGTGACTTGGTATATACGTCTCCCAGCTATGTCTCTGTGCTACAAGCAGAAGCTGCAAGCCATGCTGCAGAGCTCTGCAGACCTTTCTTTGTCCATCATCATGCTGAACGGTCGCTCTGAGAATTACCTGCAGATTTATTACCCTTCAATGTAACTTGAGAAGAACGTTGCTGTCTCTATTCTTACAGAGATTTACAGCTCATTCTGCCTAGAAATGGGGCTTTTTTCTTTTTTAATTGAGTGATCTGTCTTTTGGGGAAATGTTTTATTTTGTGCTGTATGTTTCAAGGTCTTTGACTGTGTCACTTCCACTTTATTTAGCTACCCTGTCATACCAGCCTTGTGTACTCCCTGTTCCGCTATCCATGGCAACCTTCATGGCTCATACATTTATTTTGCCTTTTACGCATCTCCATGATTCTTCCCAAAGTGACTCTCAAGACTGGAATGTGGCCCTAAATTAGGACTTATCTACATGGGAGACTTCTCCAGACATTTTGGGATAACTCCTCTCTGTGGAAAGACTTGCTGTGGCATACGTGTGCACAGCTGGGAGTTACACCACTGAGCTGTCATAGTTCGCTGTGCCTTTGTGCCATGATAAATTAGTAAGCCAGAAAAAGTCCTTGGCTATTACTGGAGAAAGGTCAGTTAAGAACTGCGTTCACTGTGCAGCCCCATCCAAAAAGCAAACATATATGAGGCTACATAAAGGATGGGATGAAGGGTTATGTAATTCAGTTACACAATGTATGTGATTGCTGTCATTGGAAGACTGTCTTCAGTGCTTGTTACTGAGTTTCAAAAATAACAGGACTGGGGGGTGCAGGGACAAGCAGTGTTCTTATAGTGATGAACAAAAAAAAACCTAAAAGAAGGATTGGAGCCGTTTATCTGGGAAGGATAAGATGTGATAAATCAAATAATGAACAGTCTAGGACACGTGAATTAAGAAGGCCTGTTTTCCCTTTCATATAATAAAAGAGCAAAGTGTCATTCAAAGAGATGAGAAATAGCAAATTACAATTTTACAACAGAAGCACTCGCTCGACATAATTACAAACCATGGAGCACTGGAATTTGCTTAAAACCCAAAACATGAGAAATCTTAATGTAATAACAGCAAAAAAGCTAAAAAACCAACAAGGAGATAAATGCTTCAGTATCTGTTTTATATAGGGGATTGATATTACACCATCAGGGAAAAAGAGATATCGGGGCTTGTTTCCACACCCTACTAATGTCTCCATTACTAAATCCTCTCAGAAACAAGCTATCCCACCAAATGGCCGTGCATCCAACAGTACAGTGATGTCTGTGTTCCTAAGGAACAGTAACAGCACTGAAGGCAAAGGAGCTGCCTCTTATTTCCAGAAATGTGTAACGTCTGCCTATTGTGCCCTTGCTGATACTTAGCATGGCTGCACACACTACAGCCACTGTTCAGAGACAACTTTCAAAGATGCCAGTTCAGCCAGTGACAAATATTATGTCTGAAAGAGCTCAGATTTGGTGAACTTTCATCAGATCTGAATTCCAGCTCTGGTTGCCCTGGAAACCCTGGGATACTGAAGACACCTCATCTCGGGGCAGCTTTGTCTGAGGGGTTTGCTCAGCACCAGGAGCCTCAGCCACTGCAGCACTTGCTGAGACACCAGTGAAAGCATCAATTCCACCCACCAACTGCAGGGCAGGTCAAATTGCTCCTTCCTGGAATTATTGGTTCACATCCAGCCCAGATCTTTTGAGCTGAGTTTTCTTAGTTCAAATGCACATCTGTGCCGTATGGCAGCTGCTCCTCGCTTTGAGTTTCTCATTTCCCCAGGTGGGTGCACACACCGTGTCTCTTATTTGCCCTGACAAAGCGGCCAAGGGAGATCAGGCAGTTCAAACCCATCCTAGAATAAAGTGAACAGTGAATAGACTTCTGGCCACTGTATCATGGTTTGCTACCAAACACACAGCTGTTCTCCAGTTGAATTGTGAGATGGAGCCAGACCGACTATTCTTCTCAGCTTACCAGTTTTTCTCTACTCTTCTGAGCTGCCTGGTCTCCGTGCTACATGAAGCTGAGAAACTACATCATTTATAGATTTCACTAGGAGTTACATGTGCTTAGTGCCTCTCAGACCAGGACGCTATTTTATTCTGCTCTAAAGGATGATATATTGTGGCCAAGTTTCTCCCTCAATTCCAAGGTTTTACAAAACTCTAATAAAAAAGTTATGCAGCGAGGGTCTAAATCCACAGGTTACGGGACATTCTAGGAGTTAATCATAGAATCATTTAGGTTGGAAAGGACCTTTAAGATCATCAAGTCCAACCATAAACCTAACACAGCTAAATCCGCCACTAAACGGTGTCCCTAAGTGCCACATCTGCACATCTTTTAAATACCTCCAGGGATGGTCACTCAACCACTTCCCTGGGCAGCCTCTTCCAATGCTTGACAACCCTTTCCGTGAAGAAATTTTTCATAATATCCAATCTAAACTTCCTCCGACACAACTTGAGGCCATTTCCTTTTGTCCTATTGCTTGTTACTTGGGAAAAGAGACTGACCCCCACCTCGTTACAACCTCCTTTCAGGTAGTTGTAGAGAGTGATAGGGTCTCCCCTCAGCCTCCTTTTCTCCAGGCTAAACAACTCCAGTCCCCCCAGCCACTCCTCATAAGACTTGTGCTCCAGGCCCTTCAGCATCTTTGTTGCTCTTCTTCGGACACACTCCAGCACTTCAGTGTCTGTTGTAGAAAGCATTAGGTACCTCAGCCTTTTCCTCAGCCTTTGTTACTGTATTTCCCCCCACATCCAATGAAGGATGGAAATTCTCCTTAGCCTTCCTTTTGTTGTGAATGTATTTACAGAAACATTTTTTATTGTCTTTTACTGCAGTAGGCAAATTAATTTCTAGTTGGTCTTTGGCCCTTCTAATTTTCTCCCTACATACCCTCACAACATCCTTGTAGTCCTCCTGAGGTGCCCGCCCCCCCAAGTGTCATAACCTCTTTTTTTTTTTTTTCCTGAATTCCAGCCAAAGCTCTCTGTTCAGCCAGGCCGGTCTTCTTCCCTGCCAGCTTGTCTTTTGGCACATGGGAACAACCTGCTCCTGTACCTTTTATGATTTCCTTCTTGGAGAACGTCCAGCCTTCCTGCACTCCTTTGCCCTTCAGGACTGCCTCCCAAGGGACTCTGTCAGCCAGGCTCCCAAACAGGCCAAAGTCTGCCCTCTGGAAGTCCAAGGTAGCAGTTCTGCTGACCCCCCTCCTTACTTCTCCAAGGATTGAAAACTCTTAGCATTTCATGACTGCTATGCCCAAGATGGCCTCCAACCATCACATCACCCACAAGTCCTTCTCTGTTCACGAACAGATCCAGCAGGGTGCCTTCCCTAGTTGGCTGACTCACCAGCCGTGCCAGGAAGTTCTCTTCCACACACTCCAGGAACTTCCTAGACCGTTTCCTTTCTGCTGTATTGTGTTTCCAGCAGACATCTGGTAAGCTGAAGTCCCCCATGAGAACAAGATCTAGCGATCGTGAGACTTCTCCCAGCTGCTTATAGAATATTTCATCTGCCTCTTCATCCTGGTTGGGTGGTCTATAGCAGACTCCCACCATGATATCTGCCTTGTTGGCCTTCTCCCTGATTCTTACCCATAAACACTCGACCTGTTCATCACCATTGTCAAGCTCTAGACAGTCAAAACACTTCCTAACATACAGGGTGACCTCCCCACCTCTCCTTCCCTGCCCATCCCTTCTGAAGAGTTTCTAGCCATCCATTGCAGCACTCCACTTCTGTGAGTCATCCCACCATGTTTCTGTGATGGCAAATACATCGTAGTTTTCCAGTGCACAATGGCTTCCAACTCCTCCTGGTTGTTGCCCATGCTGCATGCATTGGTGCACTTCAAGTGGGCTATTGATCCCTCCACCTTTATTGGGGGAGATGCCCTAATTCCTACGTGACCATTCTCAGGTGCTTCTGTAGTTTCTAAAACACATCAATAACCCTTACATCTTTGCTGCTGCATGGATCTCCACCCGCTACCTCCACTGAGATGGCTAAGGTGTTGCACCCATTAGCACAGGGATATTTCAAATGTTCAGCACATCACGGAGCAGACGGCAGGACCTCACTAGCACGCCGTGGCGCACACGTTGGTGTGCCACCCCCAGGCTTACATCTAGCGAGCCTGCTTGTATCCCTTTCCCTCTTCAAATCAAATCTAGTTTAAAGCCCTTTCCATGACCCCTGCAAACTCCTGTGCAAAGATCCTTTTCCCCCTTTGAGACAGGTGTACCCTATCTGTTGCCAGCAGACCTGGTGTTGTGTAGACCGACCCATGATCAAAAAAACCCAAAATTCTGTCAGTGACATCAGTCAGGGAACCAGGTATTGATCTGCTGGGTCTTCCTGTTTCTTCCATCATTATTCCTGCAAGTGAAAGAACACTGCTTGTGCTCTTGATCCCTTAACCAGTCATCTCAAGGCCCTGAAGTCTCTCTTGATTGCCCTTGGACTTCTTATTGCAACCTCCTCACTGCCTACATGAAAAATCAATAATGGATAACAATCCGAGGGCCGTACCAGGGTAGGACATTTTCTCATCACATTTTTAACCCAGGCCCCAGGGAGGCAGCAGAATTCCCTAAGAAGTGGGTCCGGTCGGCATATTGGGCCTTCTGTTCCCTTCAGAAGGGAGTCTCCTATGACAATGACCCAACTTTTTCTCTTTACAGAAGTCCTTTTAGTGCAGGGCATAGGCAACTTAACCTTGGGAACACCTCCAACCTAGATGAACCATCGTTGTCATTACTGTTTGGTTCCACTTGCAGAGTCTTGTACCTCTTATGCAGGGGCACCTGGGAAGGTGGGGGAGTCACAGAGGGGATGCACCTGCTGCACCAGGCAGGAGCTTGTCACCATTCCT
>NW_009637168.1:27852-55994 GCF_000690535.1 Cariama cristata | reverse complement strand
TCCTGCTATCCCTTAAGTCACTGCGTTCTGCTGGGTGGGGAGAGGATAGGCAGTCCTCGGTATTAGTGTCCTGTCTGCCTGACAG
The DNA here is from genome assembly GCF_000690535.1 of Cariama cristata. Lineage (NCBI taxonomy): Eukaryota > Metazoa > Chordata > Aves > Cariamiformes > Cariamidae > Cariama > Cariama cristata. Next base: position 55,909 of record NW_009637168.1, on the reverse strand, counting down.
GTCTGTCCCAGGGATGGTAGGGTGCGGTTCCAGTAGTTGTCCTGCTTTGGCTAAAACAGGACCAATTCTCTTTTCAGTAGGTTTTCCTTCAGTTAAGTTTCTTCTAAGTAACTGCACTTTCTGAAGCTGACTACATGTTTTGCAGACAATGTCTGCTTTTAGAGTTGATGGCACTTGCTGTTTGTAGTTGTTGCTGGAGTAGCATGGGATTGTTATGCAGAAAGGCCCATGATTGTGCTTGTTCCTATGGGAACCAAGGTCACTGCTAGCTTTCTTATAGTCCACAAGTGAAGAGGTAAAAAGGGTCACACCTGCAGGAAAATGTGGAAGGGACAGGCAACCAAAAACTGACCCATGAAGAATGGAGGTCAGCTGTCTTTCTTTCACGGCCAGTATCGTGGGACTCTGCTCGCCTTCCTGCCTCCAATCCCAATCAGTGTATTCCTGAATCCAGTTCCCATCTGCTGCTGAGTCCAGTCTGGGACATCCCAGTGCCCACCCTGCTGCATCAGCAGTGCAAGCCACCGCAGCACGCAATCCTGTGATCATCTTTGATAAGCTCAATATTGGTTTTGTATACTTTTATTTCTATTATTAGTAGTATTAGTCTTAATATTATTACATTCTTTTCATTGTTATTGTTTTATTAAAGTTCTTTTGATTTTCCAACCTGTAAGTCTCTCTCCCTTTTCTCCTCTCCTTCCCCTTCTGGGAAAGGAAGGGGTTAATAGAGAGCATCTGTTACCTGTATTTTCTGTTACACCGTGTTTAAACCTCCTGCCGTTGCTCCTGGCCCCAGTCTCCTCAGCAGTCTCACTGCGGCGTGAGCTGCAGGCTCCTGGTGGGTCTCTCTGCTCCCCTCAGGTTTCCCCGGTTCAAGAAACCCCCTTTACACCGTGCTAGAGTGCTCTGCTGCCGATCGTGCCAGCACCGGAGCTGCTCCCCTCAGCAACTGAGTGGGAGTCTCTTCACTGCGGACCACTCAATAGCTACGATAGTTAGGTGATGAGCACATGCCAGAAAATCATGGTTAGGACCCAACCATAACTGATATGTGCTTGGTTTTTAAAAGAAGCAAGTCATTAATGACTATCATAATGAATTATGATAATTATTGTTCTCTCTGGAGTGCCTTCCCCTTAAGAATCTCCACAAGCTTTTTCTGCACTGGTTTAATTGATGACTCTGTTCTGTGAGGTACGTGGTATCTATGACCCTGGGCAAGTCACTTTAGCAGTCCTTTAACTTCCACGTTAGTAGAATGAGGTTAACAAGAACATTCAGTTTCATCGGCAGGAAGGTACTATTTGAGATTATGGCATGTTCAACCTAGAAGAAGTTGGAAACCATATAAGTACCTGAGAGGTCTATGGAGGTCTATCTATGGAGGAAACAGAGGTAGAGGAAAGCACCAGAATACAGAAGCTTAACTGTCCTCCACACTTGCTGTCAGACCATACTGGTGGCATGCCAGCCTGAGGCAACTCAGAGACAAAGTGAATTTGGAGATTGGCTGTGGGCAAGGTTTCCACAGATATGTTTCTGGTAAATGCATTCAGCCTAAGTAGCCATTAGGACTAAACATACGCTTTGGTTTAGATTTTTGTTTTCTCAAGCTATCCAACCCAAAATGGGCTTCCCAGTTGTTTCCTTAGTAACCAGTCCATATGTCAGGAACATATTTAAGATTATTATGTATGAAGTAAACAACTCAAGATTAAAACAGGTTCAAACAGTAGCCCATATCTACCTGATCGAGGGAAGAAAGCCGCAGAATTTCCTCCATTTCTGTTAATTCTTTTACATACATGGGAGGAAGTGTCTGTGGACTAGAAATCATGAAACTATCAGCTCTGCTGTGGATTTATTGCCTCGGTAGAGAAAGAAGCAATTACAGTTAAGGGAATGGTATGAAAAATAACTGCTTCTGAATATTTCTTTCCAATTTTAATCAATGTTGGATATAACAGTGGAAAAAGTGTTTATATTTAATGTCTAAGTTCATAACTCTGAAAATTACAAATATCTTTTCAAGTAAAAGCATTGATAGGGAGCACATTTCACATTCAGAATGAATGGCTAAGAAGAGTTTCATTTGCAGACAAATATTCATGCCTGATCTTTCATGCCCTTGAATATGCAGGGAATGGAAACAGCCACACATTGCTCCTCCAACTAGTGGAAATAACACAGCCCTAATATTGAATCAATTCACAGAATAAACCCTGTGAATAGCTGCTGAGGAAATCAATATGAGGAAATAGTGAACTAAACATCTGTTCTGCAAATAGTCAGAGAAAGAAAAAATAGATTGCGACTGTCCTGTTTTGGGTATTCCTGGCCAACTGGTGCCCAATTCACATCTAGATTAATAAACTCATTGAGAACCAAGTGGGGAGCTTGTGGAGAAAGAAACAAAGGAAAGAAATTGAAATAAAAGAATGTGGCTGATAGAGGGAAGCTGGACAGTTACACTTAAGCAGTAGCATGGGTAGGTGAGGGGAGAAGCGTATCAAATGAAGGAACTGTTCCAAAGAGGAGGAATTAGCAAGAGGAAGTGGTATGGGGTTAAAGGCAGCAGGTAGAGAAAAAGTTCAACGTTTTTCTCTCAGATACAAGGTGGGAGTACCAGCAGGGAGTACCCTATAAGAGAAAAACAGCCAGATGAAGAGGACAAGACCTCTGAGAAGGTGGAGGGGGAAAGATAACAGAAATAGAGCCAGATGTGACCGTTGGATTTGACATCCTGTACAGCACAGCCCTTAAATTTCACTCTGCTGCCCTCTCCCTTTTTGACAAATCGCAGATTTCCCTGAAGTGATACAATCTTAGAGACTCGAAGAGTTGGAAAATTATCTTGGATAGCTGTGATCCTGTCACAGACAAAAGGAAGGATTCCTGTTGCAGAGGAAGGATTCCAGGGACAGCAGAACCAAAAGAGAAAGACAGGAAGAAGATGGTTGCAAGGAGTGAGAGGACACAGAGGTTATGGCGAGTGAGGGTCAGAAAAGAGAAATACTAAAGATGAGGAAGAAAAACAGAGTGTAAATAAAGATTTGTGCTGGTGACAGGAGGGGAGGAATGGGGTGGAGAAGGAGAGAAGGAAGAGATGACTGTTCTAATGTGGATTAGGATGACATCAGAAACACTGTCTGTGCATTGATGCTGACACAGCAACCAGTTTGCCCAGGCTAGAAGTTGATAATTGATACCATCCTTTGGGAGCTGCCATTCATTGAAGCCCTTTAGAATAACCCTAGAAACCACCAGTCTCTCCTTGCCCTTAATTTGTTTTAATGAAACACTTTTCCTGCCTCTTCCTGTATTTTTAGCAACTCCTTGCAACCTTTCTTTATCCTCAGCACTTGAAGCAAATGATAAGCCACTGGTAACCTTGTTTGCAATTTGCAGTTCATTAGAAGTTCAGTCAGAGGCAAGGGCAGCACTTGTGTACGGGGTGAATTGTTGAGCAGACGTGTTTGGTTTGAGCCTTGTCTCTGCCAGCCACTTACAGCTGCCACCTAATCCTGATCAGTCAACACTCACTGGGGTTTCTTGCTCTGCAACTCTGGTGTCAGTGGTGATAACCATCAAAATGGGGAAAAACCCCAAGTATTAGCTGCACAAAAAGCACAAAGTTAAACACAACCTCGCTGAGAAAAACAAGGGGCAGGATAAGATGAGGCAGGAACAAGACAAGTGAGCACTGAGGATGTACTTACTGCACCCATCATTTGCCACCGAATTGCGGGTTGCCAGATCTGAGTCCAAACTCCCTTGTTTCACACTCAGCAAAATGCCACTCAATTAAGGTGATGATTTTCAGTGCTCCACTTCTCTCTGACCTGCAAACTGTTCAATGCCAGGAGGCCTGCAGACCCAGGACCGTGCCCCACTTCCCTAGAGCATGGATCACACACCCAGTGCTGCAATTGGGTTGGGAAAGAAAAATGGAGGTGGACAAGCAATAACGTTAAGAGATTTACATTTGAAAACACAGGGAAGTCCATCTCCACTGGGTACGGTGCCCTAATTGTATATATAGTGCAATGCAGCTCCAGGCAGAAACCTAACACCCTTCTCGGCCTTTCTGATTTCCACTGTTGTTCCCCAAGCAGCAGCTTTAAGCACTCTAAAGAGGCTTAAAAGGGTGCCAGAAGGAACAGGAGCAGCTCCCACATACTCTGAAAGAGATGCAGGATTTGAGCCTGTCATAGGGGAAATGTCCTCCAATACAGAATTTCTAGAAAAGCTGTGGCTCAGCAGTACAACTTCTTATCTGGAACCTCTGCTCTCACCTGGCAAAGCAGAAAGTTGACTCCCCAGTCCATGTGGTCAGAGCCCTTCTGCATTTTCTTTGCCTCTGTCTTCTTCCCCTGTTACAGTATTTCAAGGATCTCCAAGGTTCTTGCCCAGATCTTAGCCAGGGTTTCTTCTGATGAAGTTTCACAATGTAATTTCTGTTTTACTGTCCAAGACCGGTCCCTTAAGATGGCACTTTCTGAATGTTTGTGCTCTTGTTCATCTTCGTGCAGGTCCAGAGCTTTACACTGACACAGGAGCTTCCTGCGCTTATATATAGATCAGTGCTGGGGACTGCATCTTTGTACATTGAAACAATAAGATCTGAAATAGAGTTAATAATCAGGGAAGTGACTCCTTTTTCTGCCACTGCTGCTCAGTATGTTCACGCAACAGACGTGCCAAACCGACCTAAGCATCCCCTATATTGTCAGCTGTTGCGTGCTTTAAAGTCTTGTATCTCCACAAGTTGCTCTTTTTTCTTTAATCTGCTGGACAGAGGTAATGAAGATATAAGTACTAGGTGTAAACCCATCCGTCCTGGCGGAGTGGCTGGAGTTGCACAGGGCCGCAGAGCTGAGGATCATTATAAGCAGCTCAATGGGTGGTTCTGCCTGTGGTCGAATGGATTCCATATGTGAGATCGCCTGTCCTGCAGAAGGCAGCGTCGTTAGTTCCCTTTCTAAGAAGTCCTTCTGCTCTCCTAGGTGAAATACACTGTCATGTATCCCAGCATGTTGACTTGCCGTAATGATGTCAGTATGGACCGAGCTCTTCTTTGGTGACTTTCAAAATTACAATGCCCCTGTTCATTTTTTTTGGACTGCAGACAGATTGGTATTTTATTAATGTTATTCTTGACACAATTTGAGTCTCTGCATGAAGATTATTCCAGTGTCCAAAAACCTTTGAGAAACATCATCTTGGGTGAGGAGAGTAGTCTGGATTGAAGATATGCCATACCTATGCTTTTAATTTTAGGCTTAAACTATTAACCAAAGAGCAACAAGCTGCCACTCTGCATAGCTGTGTAACATCCTGGACAACTGATTTATTGCAGCCAACACCTTCATCCTTGTTTCTCTTTTTATAAGGAAGGCAGGTTTTCATGTCCTGAGTTCCTCAGAGAATCAGCGGGCAAGGTAGCTGTGAAAAGGGAGAATGTAAACTGCTCTCCATGTCCCCAGGGGGTGGGTCTGGTGAAATGAGTTTAAACTGAAACAGAAGTTAAGTTAGAGATGACAGAAACCTGTTTGTTCAAGAAGAGGACAGCAGATAGATGCCTAGGAAGACTGTGAAACCTCTAACACTGGCAGTTTGTCCAATCTGTTTCTCATGTCCCAGGAATTAATTGGGGGCTAGCTCATCTGGATTTTTTGCCAGCCAGTTTTTCAACTCTGCTTTCTGCTCTTATGTAGCAGCAGATGTTCAGATTCTGAATATTTTCCAAATCTACTCAATTATTATTAGGCGTAATTAACACCAGAATCTTTAATCCATAAGCCTGCTTTAGGTTGGATCCAGTCCTATTCTGTGTTTACAAAATAAAACCTCAATGTGAAGATCACCTCTTTGAAAAGCAAGAAGCAATCCTAGCTCCCAGTCTGTCCCTGTGAGGTAGAGAAATACTTGTAGAATATAGAAAGCAAGGAATATTACTAGAACATGTAGCTGTTTGCAATAACAGTAGCACAACTTAACACTTACAAACTCTCCAATTTTATTACGGCTGAATTAATTACCTAGCCACACATCTAAACTCAAATGTTCAGGAAAGTGATTAATATTACTCAGAACTACTAGTTTATGGATCATTTTCTGTAATTAGGTTGTGGTAGTTCAATGAGATCCACATTTCCTGTGGTTGACAATGGATTATTCATAGGATGTGCGGCATAATTGAGTTAAGGTTATGGAAGCAAACATACCTTCTGGAATTTGCCCGATCTGAGTCACATAGTTTGGTAAAGATAAAGTCGCATAATTCAGGGGTATTTTTATGCACTTGCACTAAACAAACACTATGGTCATGCGTTCTGAAGAACAACAATGGGATAGGAACAGCCTTGGTTCATAGTAGGATCTGGTTAAATAAATTAGAAGTACAGTGCACTGTTTGGGAGGTTTCAGTTATAAAGCTATTTCAAGAAACCCATGAGGATTTCACTAAACTCTGCAGCTGCAATGTGTGCAGGCAAACAGGATGCTGTTCTATCACCAAAGGAATAACAAACAATTCTAAAAGAGGGGGTAATTTAGTTAAATATAGCACTTGAAATAATATACTAAGAATTCACATCTTTTGTGGTCCTTCTACCACTTTTTATGCAGTGGATAGTGGCAAAATCCTCGAACTGCTAATGACTGCAAACGGTGTTCCCGAAAGAGAAGAAATTAAAATTTGGAGATAACAGGCCAAAGGGCAGCAAGGCAAGCACAGGCTCTAGGAAATAAGATAAAAAGAAAAAAGCACCCAAATGTCTGAGATCATTGCTTTGTCTGCTTCCTAGGCCAGATCCTTGAGGTCTGTGCTGGTTTTGGCTGGAGTAGAATTAATTTTTTTCATAGTAGCTGGTGTGGGGCTGTGTTTTGGATTTGTGCTGAAAACAGGGTTGATAACACAGAGATGTTTTCGTTACTGCTGAGCAGGGCTTACACAGAGTCAAGGCATTTTCTGCTTCTCACCCCATCAGCAAGTAGGCTGGGGGTGCACAAGAAGTCGGGAGGGGACACAGCTGGGACAGCCGACCCCAACTGACCCAAGGGATATCTCATACCATATGACATCATGGTCAACATATAAAGCAGGGGAAGGAAGACGGAAGGGGGGGACTTTCGGAGTTATGGCGTTTTGTCTTCCCAAGTAACCGTTACACGTGATGGAGCCCTGCTTTCCTGGAGATGCCTGACCACCTGCCTGCTGATGGGAAGTAGTGAAAGAATTCCTTGTTTTGTTTTGCTTGCGTGCATGGCTTTTGCTTTACTTATTAAACTGTCTTTATCTCAACCCACAAATTTTCTCACTTTTACTCTTCCAATTCTCTCCCCCATCCCACTGGGAGGGAGGGAGGGAGTGGGTGGTACTTAGTTGCCAGCTGGGGTTAAAACACAACGAGGTCTTAAATGCACAGCAACGTTGAGAAAAACGTGCAGTACTCTAACCACTGTGAAGGTGCTGGTGGTCAGTGCATGAACTTATTCCCTGATTTAGTGCAGCCCGAGGACCAGTCTCTGTTGTCTCTAAGAATCCTTCTCTGACATCAGCCAAAGTAGATGCTTGAGGAAGAGGGTAAGAACTGGACAAAGCAGACTCCCAGTTTGCAATCATTTGCAATTCAGGAACTTCCTGAAAATGTGGGCTCGATATATTAATAACCCTCACTCTCTCTCTTGTCCTTGAAGAAGCTGCTTGAAGAGATCCTTTTGAAGCCACATCAGCTTTTAGTTCCCACAACACACTGTGGCAGGAAGTTCCAAAGTTTAACTACAGGCATGAAAAGTCACTTCCGTTTGCTTTGAGCTTGCCCTCTCCTCCTTAAAATTGCTGCTTTCTTATTCTTTTATTGCAAAATGCAATGAAAAATCAACCTCTTCACCTTTTTCATGATGTTCATGATGTTATAGGTTTATCGTGGTCATCTCTTAGACTGAAGAGGTAACCTATTTAATTCTTCCTTATATTGAGTAGTTCCATACTCCTATCAACTTTTTATTCTCCTCTGAATCTTTTTAGCTCTATTCATTTTTTAAGTGAGAGGACCGGAGCTGCACACAGGATTCAAGCTAGAAGTCCCACAGATTGATACAGTTGCGTAACAACATTCTCTGTTTTGTTCTCTGTCCCTTTCCTAGCGATTCCTAACATCTGATTTGCTTTATTGACTGCTACTAAATGCTTAGCTGACGTTTTCATAGAACTATCTATTATAGCCCCGAGTTTTCACTCCTGGCCGGTAATGGCCAGCTCAGGGCCACATGTGAGCTGAGGGCTGCTTTTCCCCTTGTGCATCATTTCACTGCCCAGTCACTGAGATTCTGCAATTCTTCACAGTCTGTCCTCATCTTTAACACCCAGAGTAGTTTTGTATCATGACTAAACCTTGTCACTTCACTGTTTACCCCTTTCCAGCTCATGTATGAGTTTGCTGAGCAAACAGAACATATCTCCAGGGGACACAACTGCTGATCAACCTCTACCGCAAGACCTGACCATGAGCTCCCATTCTCTGTTTCCTAGGTTTTTTATTCGTTCCTTTTTTATTCATCCAGGGACCTTCCCACTTACGCCTTGAATTTCCTTAAAAGCCTTTGGTGAAAGATGCTGTCTGCAGCTCTCGGGAAATAAAAACTGGTTATATCAACAGGATATCCTTTATCCAAAGGCTTGTTGACACCTTCAGAGAACTCCAGTGGGACCATATGGCAGGACTTCCCTTTATAAGAGCCACGCTGACTCTTCCACAGCACATCACATTTTACACGTGTCCACTAATTCCATTTTTTTTGCTAGTTTCTACAAAGCAGCAGTACAATACCAGTCTGCACTTAGCTTCTTACGCTGCTGGAAGAGCTGAGACCTCACATTAAACTGAAAGGCTGGGACAAAGGCACTCCCACTGGGTCTGTATTTTCCAGACTGCAACTTTCAGATGCCGGAAGAGCAGGAGTTGGGATATTTTTTCCAGAATTTCCTCTTAGCGTTTATTGTTGTTTTCGGTCAGGTATACAAGTGAGTGCATGACACTCAGAGAGCAGCATTGTTTCCCTATGTCAGGATTCCTCTACCTACCCCCAAATGTTACAAGCAAAATTCTCCACTGTGGTTAGTCCTCTCCGTGCTGTCAGAACTGCAAGATGAGCACTCACCTCCCTTTGGTAAGGTCTCCAAGGGGAGGAAATGCCTCTTTCTCACCGCATCCCCTAAGAACCTGGGGGTGGGAGTCCTGCCAAACAAGGGGAGGAAGCACCAGACAAGCCAGTTGCTGCCAGCCGCCAGTTGCAGTCAGTCCCCAAGGGAAAGCAGTTATTTAGTGTGTGCTGAAATGATTCTGTGCGGTGAATCAGGAAAACGTTTATAGCTTCCAGACAGCCAAACCTCCCCCTCCCTTTTAAGAGGGAAGTTCATGCAGGAGACAATCTGGCTTCATCGAATAAGCCGACGTGAATTATTTCCTGATCATTTCAATGATGATTTTGGGTTTCGAGGGTGCAGATTCATCAATCAATTTATCTGCATTGATTGCCTGGGAAAGCAGAGGACTGGCTAAATCATCTAACTGGTCTCATACCACTCTCCTCTTGGGGTGGTAGGGTTATGACTTCTTCTTTAAATTTTTGAAAATACTGAAAGCAAAATAAATGATGGAAAAAGAGCAGCTGCTAAACAGCTCAAGAAGGGCTTTGTGGTCATTTCCTCAAAAATAAACCACTGAAAGGTAAACAAGCATGCTTCCCTCTCATGAGAAGTACATTTAATCCCTTTCTAGGTTTTAACAACTTTTGAATGAAGCGAAACACCAGCACTTTTGAGACTTGCATTGACTGCGGAGATCTTTCTGGAGCCCTGAGCTACCCCAAGGAGTGTATCGCTTTGACTCTTTTTACAAAACCCATTCCAATATGTTGCGCTGGGCTCGCAGCACAAAGCTGACCTCTCTGGGAAGCTTGAAGAGGTATAAAGGTTTTAGCAGACACCGGTAGGAACCAGCTGTCACACTGCAGAATGACTCACGTTACAGAGCGCTGCTGGCAGGAACACAGATGTGCAGGAAGCAAACCTTCGTCAGACTGAGTAATTCAGGTGAGCAGAAGCGCGACACCTGAAGGCACGTACATGCTGGGTGTGATGCATAAGGTTGTGTAACCCAGTGTGTTATACAGATGACCTCAGGGGTCTATGATACGGCTTTCCAGTACTTTGAATGTGAACAACACTGTCCCCTGTCATGGAGAAGAGCTGCCACTTGCCAGCACCAAGGGAAGTGTGCCATGCTTGCCTGCCATGCCTCCTACCTTTCTCCCAGCGGCCCTGGGATGCTCTCGGGTTACCAAATCAAGAAGCCTCTGGATTTGTTCAGAAGGTTCCTGAGACCACTCCCTGTGAGGGAAGATGGGATCTATAGGCTGGCAGACCTCAGGATTCACTTTACTCTGCTGCTTATCTCATTCCCTTAGGAAGGGCAGAGGTAGTCTAAATCTCATCTGATTTACCAGGCCTTTGGACACCTCATTCCTATTAAATTCAGTAAGGAGTATCCATATCCTATAGGAAGTTTCAAACACAAGGTTCTGACATGTTTTGATTCAACCCCTTCCCAATACATCAAGTAAAAAAGTGACCATAAAGGGAAAATAAAGGACTTAGGAAAATCTTAAACAAAACCTAAACACAAGGTTCTGACATGTTTTGATTCAACCCCTTCCCAATACATCAAGTAAAAAAGTGACCATGAAGGGAAAATAAAGGACTCAGGAAAATCTTAAACAAAACCCCAAGCCTTATGAATTCAGAACACCAAGACCCACCTACAACGTTGACTGTAGGTGAATGATGATGAGAATAAAATAAGTAATTTCCATGCATTTCTTAGAGTAAATGGAAAAGCTATTAAATAACATGGACCACAGTCCAAAGTACCAGTACAGGCACAGAATAGCTGTCATGAAAATGCCACAATAAATGGTCATGGAATCTGAGATGTGAGTTGTCAGCAAAATTGCACCTTCATTGAAAACAATGATATAAAATCTCATTTTGCTAATTCAGTTGTACTCTGCCTCCAGAGAAACAGGAGTAATGCAAAGTCTTTAGTCTCTTCTAGGCAGTCTTCTCAAGCAATTGTCCCAAAGTCTGTATGAAGGTACCAGTTATAAAGTGACACCTAAGAGAAATTGGTGTCCATACAGGACAACTTCCTCCAAAATGGCCTAGAAGAACTTTCCAATAGGTAAAAACCTAGGTAGTTTTGATAAGGAGCTTGATAAATGAATGAACTGCCTTGTAAATTATGACTTTCCTACTTAGGCGAATATTGGATTAATTTGGTTTCCAATTTTAGACTTTTCTACTCCTGTGTTACTCAGTTTATGCTGGACCTGTACAAAGCATACATTGTATGCACTGGCGTATTGATAGCAAAGGAGAAAGGAGAATTTGAAATACAGCTGCTACGATGACCTCCTGTGCCCAGCCTGCTCTGTTCTTCCGGATATCTACCGAGATAAATTCCAATATGCAGAACAGCCTCTCCTTTTTGCAGTGCAAAGAGCTGTCCTTGTTCACTCGTGCATGGAAATCTACCCTGAAAGCCAGAGGCAGCAAAGGAAGTTCTCCTATGGAAAACTCATGGTGTTGTCTTAAGATCCCATCTTCTGTCCAGCTGCAAGGATGGTTGCACATCTATGGGAGCAATGCGGAGATGAAAACAAGCAGCCATATGAAAACAAGCAGCAATAGCAGGGGGTGGATGGAAAATCCTGGAGCTCCCACTTACATCCCTGTATCATCAAGCTGTGATTCATCTCAGTTATGCAGGGTTTGCTGTAAGAAAATCTGGAATTTACTGAGCTCCACTGACTCTCCTCGCAAACCTTGTACAGCTGCACACAATGAATAGTACCTGAACTGCAATCACTTGGTCTCCATTTGCTTCCAGCTCATGTTTGCTACTTTTCACCTTTCGCTCAGTTCACACTGAAGAATGTTCATATAAACACAAATTTGAAGGAAATGCCTAGGGAGTAGCTGCCTGCTATGGAAATGCACTTGGAGGTCATTTGTGAATATCCACAAAGGAGAGCTAGTTCTGGATTAACTTCTCCAGCCAGAGAAGATAAACTTGATTTGTGATTCATGCGTCCAGTCAAAACTGACAGCACACTTCAGGCTTAAGCCATCTGCCATTAGCTGCTAATGGATAACTGATAAACCATGACTTACTGAAAAACAATTATGTGAGAAACATGAAATAAATGTGATAATAATAATAACTGGCTCTGTTAGCTCCTGAAGAAGAAAAGAGATTGCATTTGTTGAACAAATTTCAATACATCATTTCTCACAGTAGTAGTGAAGGGCAGCCACTACAGGATGCACAGCTCCATAGGGGTCTGGGGAACTGTGATTTTATTACACAGTGGAGCCAACCTACCTTTAACCACTGCCAAGAAGGATGTCCGGTTCCCTGATGCTGTCCCTGACCCCAGCATGCATCTTGCAACTTCCATTTCACCACACTGCTGTGTCCCCGACCCACGCTGCGCCAGTCCAGGGAGCTAAACCAACACAGAGCCCTCCAGTTTTTATGCCACAGAAGGTTTTTTGCTCCCAGCGCCAGCACGCAGCAGGATCAGCACAACGGACGTAGTGGAAATGGGCAGCCTGGTGAGCCTGACCATCCTTTCCAACAACAGCTACCCATTAATTAGGATCAAAAATATGAAAAAATCTCATTCTCAATCTCCTAATACCACCACGCCATGCAGAGAACAACGGCGGATGCCAGAGAAGAAGCAAAGGGCTGCAAGGGGAAGAATCATGCAGCCATGAATGACCGTGAGAATTAATTTCTGCCATAAAATACGGCTCATAATATGAAATGTCTGAGAACCATCTCGAAACCTTGTCGTCTAGCAGCTAATTTTAAAACTATTAGTTATGGCTCAACATCACCTGAAAGTACGCAAATGCCTCGCAGCACAGACTGACAGGCAGGGCTGCAGACCTGGAGAACTTGCAATCTAATTAATGCTTGACAGCACGAGAGCCACCGTCAATAAAGGAGAAATGGAAGGGCACGAGGTGAAGCTCCTGATTGCAACAAGTGCCAGCATGTGGCTTAGTCATTGGGAACAACGTAGTGATTTACTAGACAGGGAGGAGGGAGAGCCTCCAATGTCTGGCAGCCAAGGGACCAGTGGAATATCAGGGTGATGCTGTTTTAAAGTTTTCTGGAAGTTTTTCCTATTGATTCACCCGATGGAGATATGCGGGGAAAGGGCAGTTGTTAGGGAGGAATCTGAAGGAAAAGGAGCTGCAGCGGTCTCCTCGCTCTCAGCATGGCCTTGCACTGCTGCAGGCGTTGATGCGAAAGTAAGTGTACCAAATTAGTGTGCAGAAGTAGGGGGTGACAGGGACACATCTGCTGCCTGAAAAACTGACCTGGAGGGACAGGGAGGGATGTGAGCAGCTGGATATGACAGCGTCTATCATATCGATTAGTGAACAGGCTCCTATAGCTGTCAGAGTTACATGCGGTGTCAATACAAGTTACAGAGAGGCACTTCAATTAAGAGAAAAAACAATAACAGAAAGACCTTTCTGTTCTTTACAAACACTGGCAGAAGAGGGTTATTTCGAAATCACTACCCACACTGAGTCATATTGCTCACATAAATTAGCTTGGCCTGAAACAGAAAGTTCAGGAGCTGCCAACGGCAAAGCCAGCCATGGGTATGAGCTCATGAGAAGTTGCCAGTCCTGTGGAGTTAGGCTGGTCCCATCACAGATGAGAAAGGTCTAAAGAAAAGCCGGGATGTGGGAAGAAGGTACGTTGGGTGACCTGCTTCCATCGGACACAGTGCTGAGCCAGGGGCTTTGGATGGTGATAAAAACACCTCTGATGGAGCAATGCAGCCTAATCATATATTAACAGACATCGTACATCCGTTACATGCTGCACCTCCCTCCGCAGCCTGCTGGATCAGTGGTCTTATTCTGCTCCAAGTGGTACAGCAGGACACGACTTGATGCAGATATACTTTTACATTCAAGTCATCCCACAAAATAGGAGGCTTGCTGTCCTTTCCAGAGATGACACTGAAATTCCATTAAACCCCCTAACCCATGCTTGAAGAGAAACTATTCAGGTTTCTCCTGTCCACCATTAGGGATTAGTGTTAGGAATAATCGTTGCTTCAGACTTGCATCTCTCCGCTCATAAAGCATTCCCATGGTGTTTTTCATAGTCACCCAGGCTATGTTCATCTATTTTGGCTCTTAAATAAGCTGTTATATACTGACATCCTCTAAACTGAACCCAGAAGTGTTTACTGGACTGAAAAAGACATCACCAGATGGCTCCAATATCAGCCTAGAAGGATTTCTGTATTTCAACAGATGCTAAATGTGGCTGAAAAATCAGCAGGCTGTAGAGTGTCTGCATAGTCAAATCACCTCTAAGAGGCTTTGTGATTGTGTTCAGTTCTGCCGTGCTGGAAAATGAGGATAATAAGCTCAATGTATTACACTTAAACTGAGCCTAGGCTCCATATATAGTGGTAATAAAAAACATAGGCTGAGGTTTTAAAGGCAGCTAGTGGGGCTCAGCACTTTGCTCAATAGAAAAGAGATGCCAAGCTACCTTAGTTCACTTGAGAGTCAGTCACGGCCATGAACTCCTGTGTTTCCAGAAGTCCCCAGTGATGGGGGATGACCTATTTCAGATGGTGTGAAAGGCCTCAGTTCTGAGAAGTCAAGTGTCATGCTGTCTCTAAAAATCAGGCTCACACAGTGATCTTAGGGTGAGAATTTAACAAACTACACATACAAAATCTATAGGCATATTTTGGACATTCAGATCAAAAATTGTTATTAGTCACTAGATTGAAGGCTACAATATACTTTCTGATACTGAAGCTTTACTAATCATGAAGGTATTTAGTTTTGTCTTGCTTTGCCTTGCTTTCATTTTAGCTTTCATTTTCTGCCTCTGTGCACACGAATTACACTGAGGAGTTTCCTACCAGTTGGCCATACTATCTACTGAAAAGTCTTGAACACATTTCCATGAACATCTCCTCTGTCTATCAAGTTCTTTTCAACCAAACCTAAAAAAGACCTGGCCTTCTACTATCTTTTGTCTTTTTTTACTGCACTGGGGATGGTGCGCTGGATGGATAAGTCAGTAGCAGATAAGCCCCATGATTAGGTAAGTCACTCCACTGGGTTTCACTTTAAAGGAGTACTTTTCCCTTTATGCCGTGGGCTGACAAACACTTTTTCTAGCTACTATGCCAGTTCAAGCAATCCCGATATCTCCTTGTGCTGCCCACTCAGTTGTGCCAGTACAACCTTCCATGGGCTGCCCAGTAAATCCTGCAGGAATCGATCTGGGATAATAACCTGACCAAGCATGACTCCCTTTTTTTCTTAAAGTCCTTTTAACCCTTGTTGAGTCTACTTAGCTCAGTGCTACCACTGAAAAATTGCATGCCAGACTGCACCAAAAGCAAAAGGGAATAAATTTGAAAGTTGATTTCAAATTACTTTTGCGAGTCAACCGGCCACATCATTGTATGGCAATTCACTGCAAAGTCTAATGCACTCATTTATCATCAAGCTCAGATCAGAGAATGTGCAGCCCCACAAACTCTCACTCTGTAGTTGTAGCCATGTTCCAGGCCCTAAACAACCTATTTTTATGTGTGAGAGCAAAGACTCACAAAACCTTCAGCAAAATCAGTCCCACCATGGATTTGAAAACCCCGTGAGGGATGCTGAAGTCCTTCTGCAGTCCCTGGGGAGAGCAAGGCATTTTGTATGGACAAGATAACACCACAAACACCGACCCAGGGAGTTGGATGGAATGAACCAACAGGAAACACAAAGCACGTGGTTGCGCCAGAACATCTCCCCTCTGTGGAGCCCACAGGCTGCAAAATGGGCCCCTTCTGTCAGCCTGGCTTTCAAAGCCTTCTCCTGGGTCTCAGCACTGTGGGGAGGAGTGTGGTATTCACTAAATCCATCCTTAGCTGGTTTGTCACCCTAAGTGCCCTTTCTGGTCTTCAGTTAGGGACATTCAGAGGAATTTTGAAGAAGACTTTTCAGATCAGACAATGAAACTTAGGCTATGATTCATCTCACCTCACTTCAGCAGTCCACAAAATGCAGGGCTGGGATTCAGCTGCCTATCTAGGTACTAGATAATTAGTGCCATAGGGGACATTCTGTGTCACCCAAGACCTCTATGCAGGGCTGGCAGATGTGACACTGATGATACAGGAGACCTGCACATACTACAATGGCAGCCAGCATAGCTCTTGTCACCTTTGTTAAGGCAACTAAATGTCACCCAAGAAGTCTACATCTGAATGAATGGTCTGGGTACTCATCACGGTTAGGTCTAATCATTGGCATTAAGTATAGGGCATCATTCACCCAAACAAATGCAGCTGTCTTCTTCAGGAGATTAATTACACCCTGTGTTCAACTAGCTGGTGCCTCTTGCCCTACTGATTGCAAAGATGACCTGAGTGAGTTCTCAGGACCCACACTGTAGACCCACATATAGTCAAATGAATCCTACGCCCAGGAGTTTTCAGGATGTGGTAGCTGCTTAGGCATGGTTAGCTGGACTGCAACCAGGATAATTTCTTTAACCAAGAAGAATTTTTTTGGCTCGATCCTTTGGACCTTTCAGGTCACAATCACTAGCTGTGAAGGCAATAAAAACAGATGTTTCTTGTAATGGTCTTCAAAGCACTTGACAAAGATCACTAAGATGATGGTGCCTTGTTCTAAAATAGTTGATTGAACGCCTTTGCAAGTTACTGGGCCCACTGTAGGACACTCTGAGGCCTTTGCTCCTTGGATGTCAGTGGAGAGGGTCATCTTGGCCCTTTATGACTGTTGGTGGCTGTTACCTGACTGCAGCTAGCCAAGTCCCCCCAAAAAACTATGATGTGGGCGACAGGAGGTCAGGGCTCCTTCTCACAACCTTGTTTGCAAGCTTCAACAAATCTTGCAGAGAAAGACAGCCTGTGGTGCAGGACTGACTTCTGAGTCATGTCAGTCAGACTTTGGCAGTGGTGCTCTCTGCGGTTTTCAACCCTTCGCATCTCCTTATATACGCATTTTCTCATCTGTACCATGTAAAATGCTACGGGATCTCCCAACGCTCAGAAATTATCTTTCCATCACAATTACCTGGAATTGCACTCCAACCACTAGCTCTTAACTGAAAGGTTTCCAGCCACTCAGCTTTCTGTTGCCCGACACTTCCTTCAAGCTAGTTGGATATTTCTGGATAAACCAGACTGTAAGTCCCTCCCCAGCACAAGTTGACTATTATTACACGGCCTGCATCATTCATTTGCTTGGCTCATTCAAGACAAATCAAATAACTGGGTACTGCCTCATGCTGCCTGCAACTTAAATTAGAAAGAATAGACCACAAGAACAACTGCAGCGGTAGGAGAAGTGACTATAAATAAGGAAAGGAAAATGTTTCTCTTAGAAACCTTTGTTCCACAGAGGGAAATTGTAAAAGTAGTCCAGGATATTTTTGTTGCTGCTTTTTAATTTGAAATTTCATCTCTGGAAGCATTTACAGACGTAGAGTGTTGTGCAATGCTTTTGCTGCAGTACGGCGATTGCTAAGATTAGCACAGTAACAGATCTTTGCAGAGTAAATTGCATATAATTAATAGGAAGCAGGAGGAAAAAGGAATAATTGTACTTTAATCTAAATGCAAGTTTGGTTCTCCCAGAAGGTGGAACCAGCACTAAGGCCATGCTAAAGAGGGGCCCTTTCCGTTCCTTTCAGCTGGGTAATGAACAACAATTATGTGCCCATATTGCAAATTCTCATTTCCAATTTGAGATGAGTTTTACCGAAGTGCAGGGATGTTCAGAGCTGGAATTTGTTTCAGGTCCTTCCTAGCAACGTTGGACATTATCACTTTGTGCTTCTGGCTCGTCTCCCATCCAATGTCAAAACGGGTTACAGACATCAAAAAAATGTTTCCTTGTGGAGGAGCTATATAAAACCTGTGCAACACAACTTACATTTTGGCCTGTAAGGCAAGACTTCATTGGTAATCTAAACATGGCTTCAGTTCACCATTTCTGATGTGAGGCCTCAATGCTCTGTGGAAGGAAAGAGCAATTCCTCGCCAGGTGGACACACAGAGATTAACCACCAGGACAAAAGCTCCTACACTCCAGACAGAGTTTCTATGTGTAACGAACGCTGTGACACCTCACAAGAGGGGATCCCGTGTCTCATTCCAGCATGGGTAGTTATAGCCTTCTCCCCAAACCCTTTTGGAGCTCAAGGTCAACAAAGGACCTGTGCTGCAACTGCATAGCACATTGCATGATGAGCTACCATCTTCCATCCTACTGAAGCAACCAAATTTCCCAGTGGGTCATTGTGTGCCGCAATAAGGAGGGACAAATCCGCACACCTGCTTCACTCAAAGCATTTCTCAGCTCTTCACTTTTGCACACAGACATTCCTCCCTGAAGATGTTAGAGCATCACAATATTGCCAGATGCACAGCTCAAAAAGAGTACTGAAATAAATCATTGCAGCCAAGGTTTCACTTAGCTACTGTTGTTAATCATTAGCAATAGCTATTGCTAATTAATGTCATTACACATCATGACTATTAATCATAATCTGCTGATGCAAAACATATTGTCTCTCGTAGATAAGAAAGAGGAAAAAGGCAAGCAAGCAATAATCAACTTTGAAAATTATGATGGGCAGCGTCTGCAAATTCACATTGCAAATTTCATGCTAAAAGTAAGCCAACATCCCTGCCTCAGTGGCTCCATCTCAACTGTGTTTAAGCAATGCCACTTGTCACAAAGCCACACACCACCAAACTTGGCATACAGCTTTAAAATATTGTTTAACGTATGACATCTTTTGATGACACAAGCTCTTAACCATGTGGGAATGAGATTTCAATTAAACTAATTGTCTCTTCCATAGCGCTACACTGCTTCTCCCCTACCAAGAAGACCTCCATGCTGCTCTCTTCACATCAAAGTCTTTCAAAAAGAGTTAAACTGTTCAGTTCAAATTCAAGCTGTTAGACTCTATTCAAAAATCACCAAGAAAATGCTCGTGACCTTTGTTAGGTAGAAGGTGTGATTAGCTGACCCTAAAGATCCTTTGGGCCATGAAGTCTACAAAATGCCACGGTGCAGCAAATTATTTGACATCAGAAGTGCTGGGTCATTAGGATTTGTTTGTCATTAGGATTTAAACCCTCATTAATCACTTCTTTTTTTTTTTTTCCTCATAAGGAAGGAAAGGAAGATTTCCTTCATTTTATAATTTCATCTTAAGTGGAAATTTAAATGCAGATATCTGAAGGTGAAATGCAAGAGTGGAATCAGTTCTGTAGCTCACAAAATTGATTTGCTCCAGACTTGAATTTGTAATATATCGCCTTAAGCAGGCAGTCGGGAGCTGCAAGCACTCCAGCACACCTGGTTTCCCCACAGCATACAGCCTTCTGCTACCCGCCTTCATTCTGATGAACGTGGACATTACCTGCTCGGAAATGAAATCTCTAAGCAGGAAGCTATTGGCAGTGGTTTAAACAGAAATTCACTGCAATAGAAATCTCACAAAGGCAAAGAACAGGACATATCTACTGGTTTTGGGTCCACAGACTCAGGGGTAATGGGGTGCCAAGGACGGTCATACGGAGGAGAAGGTGGCAGTCCTCTTAAACAAAAGTATTTCTGCCACACATTCAGGCGGCCACATCTCCATCTGCTACGGGAGAAAAAGCTGTTGGTCACAGTGGTGAGCTCATTAAAATGAGATCAATAGAGATTTAATCTAATGCTGAGGATTATTCGAAGTGGAATGCTCAATTAAGTGTGGAGAAAAAAAAAAGTAACACATCAAATGAATTGCCAGCTGATTCCCCTGCTTTGTTTGGAATTTAGCCCAATATCAAGGAGGGCTGATAAGCTAAGGCAGAACTGTGAAAAACAGATGATGCTGGGGGGTAGCGGTCAGCAAACACAAGTTAAATGTGCCACAACATTACTCAAAAATTTCACAGCAAGCTCCGCAGGTAGGTAGCTAGGATTATATACTTGCCAATTTCCACTTCTGTTCACACCAGTGGCTCTAAGAATATTCAAAAGCTGCTAAGGTGAGGATTTGTATAAATAGGATTTACCATGACTCTTGGAAAACTAGAAGAGTTAAGTGCGATGAATGCTACAAAACTTGCCTTTTCTTTGCAATCCTTCTGTAATCCTGGCCATTTCTCCCTCCATCCTCCTCCACCCCCAAAATCAAAACCACTGCCGCCTCCCCAGCTGCCTCACCTCTCCAAGCAGCGGCCACACACAGGGACAAAGAAGATTCTGTTTTGAATGAAACATTTTATTCTCGAGGCATGAAAACGCAGTACCAGGCAGTAAGCCAAGAAGCAAGAAAAGAGAAACATATTCATTAATTAAAACAAGCATTGCTTGCTTTGAACTAATAAAATCATGTTTAAAAAAAATAGAGCGATGAGTTTTCAGTCTCTTGAAGAGAAGAACACGCTCCAGCCCAACCAGAGGCAGCGGCACAGCAAGCGCCTGCATTGCTGCAGGAGAGGAGAGGCAGCATGAGATGCATTCCCCAAACTTGCTATTTGGCAGACGCAGGGCCCCGTGCCGCTTACAGAGAGAAGAATTATTCTTAACATGAACAGCTATGTGGCCTGTTGGCATAATATCACAGCATTTTATTTTTTTTTCTCCGACAAGTAGCATTTAATCTTTGCCCAGACATTTCAAGGCAGAGCTGTCTTATTTGTCCCATTATGGTAGGACACCTTCCCACGCCGTTCCCTAAAGTCAGAATTTTTGGGAGCCCACCAGGATGAGGTCCAGCCAATCATGATGTCCCTCATGCATCTTCTTCTTCTCTTCCTCTAAAAGAGCCTCACCATCCCCAAGGCTTATGATTGCCTCTAAGAAGTTCAGCAATTTGCCATCCTGAATATTTCGCCTGAGCTCCGACACTCTGCCCCCCTCTTCGTCACCAGAAAGGTTAAAAACATCCCCAGGCTGCACATTGCTGGTGGCGTATGAAGCAATGCTGCCTCTGAGGCTCTACATATTGCTCTGCGTCCTGGATCGAGAGATGCCAAGCACAGCGTTATCTTCTGCTGCCTGTTGCCACCTGCCCATGGCCCAGTTTCTTTGCTATTTATCACTATTGTTATTGCTCTTTATCACTCTTATTATCATCTCTATTTATCTGTGGTCCAGGTTACACAACGGGAGTCTTCTTCCCGCTCCCTTCATGCTGTGCAACACACTAAAGAGGGGCATATTTTACACAGTGGCTCAAGATGGGCTGTGGAGGGTGGGAAACCATGAGCCAAGGGAGTTAAAAGATCAAGCGGCACCTGTGTCTACAGATTTCTCGAAACAACTGACTTTGGTATGTTTTGTTGCAATTCCCCACCAAGTGAGAACAGTGGTTTTGCAGGGCCCGCAGCAGCAATCCCTCTGCTGTCTGTTCTTCTGGTTCTGCAAAGTTTTTCCAGGGCTTTTTGCAAAGCTTTTTGAACTCAGAGGGACAAGAGCCACACTGGCACTGGGGGGCTGCATTACCGCAAACTGGGGCAAATGCCGCTAGTATTTATAGCTTCTCCTGTCATTGCCCTCAGGATCCTCCCAACTGATCCCACCGACTACAAACTGTATTGTCCTGTGCTTATAATGCAGAAGACCACTCTGACAGTCACTCCACATCCCTGCCTCTGTAGCAAACTGGCAGAACAGCAGAAAAAAAGAGCTGCTCTAGGATGAAACAGAGAGATTTGATGGACGTTTCCTCCAAAGTCTTCTCGTATGTTTATACAGAGGAAGAGCATCCTGCAGGACACACCGTGGGATGTGGGGTACAGCATCCTGCCTTGTCTCAGCACTGCCTATGTCTGTGGGACTTGGTGAGCCTTGAAGCGAGCCAGCAGGGACCATGCTTCTACCAGAAGAGCCTCCTGGCTTCCCAATGGAGGCAAAACATCTCCCCGCCAATGATTCTGGTGTCAGCACGTTGTCAATAACTTATAAAGTCTGGGCTAAAAGCTCCAAATAAGAGTGACATTTGAAATGCAAAAAACTCCTATATTGTGGAGTCTAAGCTCCTTGATCCCACGAGGAACACACTGCAGATGCCAGCAGGTGTGATGCTTTCTGTGGCATGAATAGATGTGCAAAGGGAGTTTGGCAGGCGCTACCATGGGGTGCAAAGCGGAAACATTTGAGGGACTCACTATTTTAGTGATGGTGAGTACGAAACCCAGAAGTGCTTTAACTTTGTGCAAACACAGCAGTTAAATACAAAGCAAATAGCACTCACTGGAGAAAAGTGTAAATGATGAGAAAAAAAAAAGTGATTTATGTATAGCATAGATCTGTATGCTTGGTGTTTTTACAGTCATAAATTCTACAAGACTTTCTATAATGTTCTGGCAATGTTTTGTCTTGGGGTTATTTTGAGGCTACTAGAAAAGACAGAGTGTGCCCAACTTCAGTGAAATTTGAAGCAGAAGATGTAGAGTTGCTGGTGCAATTCCACCCCGACCACGCCGTCACCTTGCAGCAGCCAAAGGGAAATGGCACCAGCCCCAATGCCTGTGTACAGTCTGTCAAGTGCCAGGATCGATATCTTCATAAAGAAATACTGTTGTGACGGAACACTCCTGTCGAGCAGCTGAGCTGCAGCTAATGCTTCCGCTCGCTGTGTCCTTGCTATAGCCAGCATCAGAGAAGCTTTTGAAGACGAAGATAAATGCCCAGGACAGGCATTTTCAAGGAGAAGAGTAAGAAGCGGAATTCAATCCAGAATTGGTGCAGAATCTGGCATGTCTGTGCATCCCCGAGCACCCTGCGTTGTCCCCAGCCATGCAATTCTTTAAAAATAAGCAACTTTTTGTAATTATTTGCTGGCACTCCTTGCAAAGCAATGCCCCCTTCAATTCTTCTTTTCTGGACTTTATATTGAAACCAGGCAGTCAAAAAAAATGAAGTTCTATTGGAAACAGTACATGAGGACAGTTTTCGCCTGCGTGGCAATTTTCTCCTTGCGGTCTGTTCCCAGCGACAGCCTATTCTTCTCCAGGACTTGAACAATAAAGGTCTCAAACAAAGGCAGGTCACACAGCTGGAGAAAGGATGCTCGAGGTCAGGCCTCCTTCTTTAACCTCCGGTAAGGTCAGTAAGATGGGTTGTGCTGGTCCTGCTTTCCTGGGTGAGGCTCACCACAGCCCATGGGAGGTGCTTCACCAAGCCCAGGAGGTGAAGGAAATACAAGGTCTTCTGCAAGATGGGGTTCACAGTGCTCTTAGACCTTTGGGGTTCAGCCCCTTGTGCTGCAGAGAGGCTGTCTCCACTAAGGTTCATGCCAATCCTGGGCTGAGGGGCTCCCTCCATCGCTCTAATCTGACTCCTCTACTTAAAAGGGTGATTTTATCAGCTGCAGTCATTTTTAAGCCACAATCGTAGACTTCCTGACCTGGGGGGGGTGGTGATGGTGGTGGTTTAACAACATTTTGTAAGCCCAATCCATCCGTTTAACACACATACAGAAATACACAAGTATATTTTTTCCAAGCAGCTCTGTACCACTTAATAACACTTTTTTATTCTGCCCTTTGGACTCCATGCCCCTCTGTAACACAGAAAACCCATTTGTCTACCTCACTGGCTACTGAGTGGATAAATACATTAAATACTTTGAAGCACATTGGCCTGTTTTTTCCTAGTCAGGGCATCAACATATCTGCACCACAGCTAGATTCAGCAAAATCAGTGAACCATGTTAAACTGCAACACCATGGGGAGATTGAACTGAGCTAGTGCTCAGTTCATACAAAACACGTGGTTATTCAAAACTCAGGATGGAAAAGAAATTGATGACAGAGCCAGGTAAAATTGGCACAATCCAGTGTATTTGTGCAGTTAAACTCCTATTTTCCCTGGCAAGGCAAGACACAAATGGCAGGGATTATCTTTGCTCTCTCTGTGTTTATTCCCTCTTTGCCACTCGGTGTCAAAATGCCTCTTTTTGTTGGAAATTTTGTCTTGTTCGTTCCAGAGGGAGTGCTTGGTGCTTTCCTACTGCCTCCTGTAGCCTCTCCGGAGCCTTTCTGCCTCCATTTCACAGACACAGACATTTTCATAAAATAGTAGCGAGCAAACCCCCCAAACCAGCCACCACAAGCAGAGACATCTCCTTCTGCTGTGTCACTTGTACACGTGAAGTTTCCCTTCTGCAAACCTTGCCACCCAAGGCTGATTCGCTCTGACCGCAGCTTCCCATCCTGTGTGCTTTGCCTCCGCTTTCAGCAGTGAAATGCATTCGCGAAGCCAAGAGAGACGCTTTCCCCTGCATAAAGTTTGCATTAATTATAGAGGATCTTTTCATTCCAGCACAGGCCTTACTGTACAATCAACATGATGGGACTCTGACTTGCAGATCTAATTTACTCTGAGTATTAAATCATAGAATGTATTGGGTTGGAAAGGATCTTTAAAGATCATCTAGTCCAACGCCCCTGCCATAGGCAGGGACAACTTTCCCTAGATCAGGTTGCTCAAATCCCCATCCAGCCTGACCTTGAAGACTTTGAACGTTCAAACACTTCCAAATCAAAAGACATTTCTCTTCCCTGTAAGTGATGTAAACACAGCCTGAAAACGAAGTGATTCAGCTGTTCCTTGCGCTTCTCACATCATCACCAGCAGCAAAAACTCTGAAGCTGATACTCTGCAAACAGCCAACCTCGTGGCCCAGCCAGCAACCGAGAGCCCGGCAATATTTGCTTGTAGGGTGAAACACGCTTTTGCTCAGTAAAGCCACCAGACCTAGCACAAGACCAGACACAGCGAGCCAGAAGATGCACTTTTACATAGCCACTGTTCTGTCTGCATCAGCACTTTAAGAGACTACTGGCAGAAAGATGATATAGTAGAGAAGGTGTCAATATATGAACTTACACTTTCAGGACTACCATTTCAGTCCCTGGAATCTTACATGGTGGGAGGTCGGCAAGAATCACAGAATCACAGAATGGTTGACACCCAAATGCTATTAGCAGCTTATCCACGGTGTAGCCTTGCGTGAAGGTTTGTCAAGGACATTTCCAGATCTAAGACCTTTGGTAAAATTGGTAAAATTTGGTAAAATTTTACCTTTTTGGTAAAATTGTCATTTTGAACTCATGTGGCAACATGCATCTTCCCCAATGAGAGCTTATGAATGAATCTGGCTTTTTGCTTTTGAGTTGCTGGGTTTGTTGAGATAAAATACACAGTGTTTTCACTTCCCTGTACACATCCTTTTACAACCAATTTGTACCTTTAAAACAGCAGCATAACAGGATTTGTTTAGGAGTTGAGAGATATTTGGCTACTTCAATTCTGTCATTTTGTAAGATCACATGGTTCAGATGTGCATTGAAGCAGATTCTTGTGGATTCATGTGGCATCAGCTTACTTTGAAATCTGGATGTTGATGACCTACAGAGGAGTTTTTGGCTAAAGGAATGGCCTTACATTAGGTGTCAATTTAGGTGTGGGTGGCTATGCCATTATTTGTAGATAAAACCCTGGGTGCTTACAGCTCGCACTCAAAGCAAGCCATGTCAGATAACGGCAGTCCAAAATGTTAGAAAAAATAAGATTTTTAAGACTTTAATGTGAGAAGAATTTTTACCCCAGTCTCCATGTGTGCAAGCATGCAGGTATGTTTTATGCTATCGAAGTCTAGTGGAAAAGCTACCAGTGATGGTAGTAATAAAGACTCCTTCATGCTGATACACCAAGAAATCTCAGCGCACTTGTCATTACAAAGAGCATCTCTGGACCATTATCCTACAGTTTGGACTGGGAGGGATACGGAGATGCCCACGTCTTTGTCTCTGGCAAAGAGGCAGGTTGGGCTCCTCACCTGCAGCACTATTTGATATAAATATCCATTTTGTGGCAGCAGAAGTCACCTACAAGTGCAGGAGTGGCTCCATCCCAGCTTGGGACTCCCTCCTCTCGTCTTCTACTTGTATACAGCTGGAGACCACGTGTACATATCCCATTCCCACTGAATTGCTACTACAAAACCACGTTCGTTTTTCTTTCGCTATGTTTGCAAGCGGGATGGTTTGGTTCTTTCCTAATTCCGAATATTTAACATCTTTTTACTCCGATGACAGAAAGGAGTTAGCTATTGCCATTATGTCAAAAAGCAAGTCAGCACCTGGTGGTTTTGTCCCGCATTAGTACATACTGGTAACTTGACTGTGTGAAGAGTGGAAGAGAAGTACTGAGTCATCGAGCAAAAAACTCATCCTTGCCTGCGAGGATGGCTTCCCCAATGCCTCTTTTTGATTGTGATAATCCCAAAGCAGGTGGCAGCTGAGAGGGCAAGCGCAGGGCTTCATTTCTTTTTACAAAAGAGAATGTAAAATGTAGTCACTGATGCTGGTTGGGGGCTGGTACTGTTAAATTTTTTAATAATCTTCTCGACTGGAGCCAGCTTCCCCTTTGATGTGGTGCTGGTTTCATTAGTACTTGTTCAAGGTGAATACCTGATTAGCTATGGGGAGCTGAAGGGTTTTTTCTTTCCCTTTTTCTTTTGACTTTCATAATACTTACTACAGACAAAGAGCACCCATGCCCTTCCCGTGTTAGAAATATAACAAGTGGTGTTAGGCCAGAAGAAGTGAGTTTGTGTATGTTTGGCACTTCAAATGAACTTATTCACACAGCCACAGGCAAGCTTTTTGTGTGAGCTATTTCCACGCTGCCGTTCCTGGTGTTTTGAGTCTTTTGGGGCTCTTCTCTCTCTCTCAAATCCAGGGCAGATGCAGAATGGATCGTAACAAATATTTCACTACCTCTCACCACAGTAGCTCTTCTGCATGATGATGACCACGAGGGATTTGTGAGCACACAAGGTCTTACTGCAGGTCTGATTTCCACACCTGTAGAAACAGAGCTATGCAGATGGATGAGTTTCAGCAAGATCAAGGCTCTTTCTTCCAGTTTTCTGCTGAAATAGACCTATCGACCCACTTGGAAATGGTCCTTCTGAAATGCTAGATAGATCCTAAATGTCTTTTTATCCCTTCTTTCCCTGGGAAAGCACTGTAATAACAGACAGATTATCCAGTATTATGTGTGAGATCAAGAAAAGGGCTGCAATTTTGAGGAAAAAAGATAAGAGAACTGTGGTTACTTGAGAACTCCTAAGAAATAAATTCATCTGACCACCTGCAAAAACTTCACAGATTTCTCTCCTCGATTTCCTTTATGATTTCGAAGACGGAAGGCACAATAATACATACTCGGAAGACGTCTCAGAGATGCTACAAGCTGTTGACTGAATTTCAGGCCAGTTTAGACATCACTCCTGCTCCCTTTCCAGAGCCCATCAATGTGTCATTCTTGGATAAGTTCAATTATTGGTGCAAAGGGAAAGCAACTACTTTCTCCCACTTTGGAATAACAATTTAATCATAACAGAAAGCACTTAAAAAGCTGTCCTCCACAGGAGATGCCAATGTGCTCTGTAAAGTTTGTTTTACAGCCAGGGCAATGGAGACACAGGAAGGCAGTGACTTGCCAGTTGCCATTCAGCAGAGCTGAGAAGAGGATACGAGTCCCCTGAGAGGGATGTAGTGGCAGAGCTAAAGTCAGCTTTGCATAAAACCTCCAGCCTTTTCCACAATATTTTGCCATTTCACAGTATTTCTGATTTTCAACTTATTTTTTTCCCATTCTCCTAGCCTCCTCCTCCTCCTATCTTCCTCCCCTGTTACTCATTCAGCAAGTAGTTTCTTCAACTTACGTCCCCACGGAGAACAAGACATTTACTCCCGCTTCATGCTATATGTTGGGGTAGATGTAGACATGCTCCGCTTTGTCCTCAGGTGTCTGGGGCACTGTGGCAGAATTGGCGATTTTTTTTGCTTCCTGACGGGATGCTTCTGTGCTCTCCAG
>NW_009637168.1:14978-27821 GCF_000690535.1 Cariama cristata | reverse complement strand
AGGAATGCAAGGACCACACAGCTGTCAGAGCCAGTCAACATGTGGTCCTCATCTATCTAGAAAACAGCAATCAGGAAACAACAGGAATCAAAGCAATGCTCTCTCTGCCCAACATCCTCATTACATTTTTTTAGTAGCATGACAGGACTCTACGACCCAAAATTCCCATCTACCAGCTCCAACCTGGGTTTTGATAGATCATGAGGCTCAATACAAAAGCAGAGAGCCTTTGAATAATGTTCCCCAAGCGTATCTTGCTGGAACCAGTCTCTCCCGGCACCCTACTGAGTCTGCTGCCTATGAAAGACAATGCTGCGTCATTCCAGAAAGCTGCATGGAACACTGAATACTTTGTATAACAAAATATCACCAGTGTCCTTACCAGCTTCTTGCAGATTCAGAGTATTTTTAAAGGCAGGAAGAACCACTGGCTCACTTCTCAAGAGCACACAGCACCGTCTCCTCCTCTAGCCCTGTTTTCAGCCCAGGAACCTACTCTTTAATTCACTACGCTGTGCAGAATGGTGCTGCATGTTAATCCAAAGCTAGCAAGAGATGGAGAGTCCATCACTGGCTGGCTATCGTGTTCCCGTATTTAATGAAACTCTTATTTCTCATTTTAATTTGTCCACCTTTAACCTCCCAGCACCGGCTGCTGTCATGCCTTTCTGCCCAAGATTAAAGAGTCTCCAGTTACACGGTGCTTCCCCCACAAGGTACATCAGCACAGATACCAAGCCACCCCTTGGTCTTCTTTTGGATAAACCAGAGTTCCTAAATCTGGCTATGAAGCATTTTCAGTGGGCCTCAGGTGGTCTCTAGCTTTGCCCTCCTACCAACACCAGCTAAGCCCAGTCTTCAACATTTTCTAAATCTGAACATGCAAATCTGGATGCGGCATTTCATCCACCGAAGGCAGAAGCTCACCCCTGCACTGTCCTCCGGCATGCCCTGGCGGTGTGGCTGCTGTCATATCTAACTTTGCATCTGTCTGCTTTAAGGTAGATGTTATTTGTCCAAATCAGCTTATTAAGTCATTTATCTCATACTGTGTGGCATTCTCCCTTTTTAGCAGGATGGGTTTTTAATCAAAATTGCCCTCTCACATCACTGTGAAATCGAGGTGGTTCATCAGCTGGTAAAATCCTCTTATAGAAAGCCCAACTTTCATTCTTTCATATTCTGCTTCAGTACCGGGAAATTATCCCTTTTGAACTACCCAATATATTCATTACCGCGTCAGTCCATCCTCTGCCTCTATTGAAACAGAGTCCCAGCCATATGTTCCTAAGATACCATCAGCTTCCAACGCACAGACCAATCTGTCAGAATGAAATCTGAAATACTGTTATCTCCTGTTGGGTGTAATATCTTCTGAGCTACAAAATGATCACACATCATTTGAGAAACTTCAAAGAGATTTATTTCTGGTTATATGAGACTTTCAGCATACATCTTTATGATTGAAATCTCCCATTACCTGGCATTTCTTTCCATTTATTACAGATAAAAGCTCCAGGAGCAACTCACTTCTTAATATGAACCCGTGGTCTGTAATCCTCTTTACAGGCACACGCATACTCACCCCTCACTACACCCCCTAACTTCGTTAGTTAGAGCTTTCATTTCTCTGTATTTAACCGCTAAATGGGTCACGGTCTCCTTCCCACTCAGCCTTTTCTCTTGGGCTCATACTACTGTTCATACCCGGCTTGTAATCAGCAGTTTTAATGCTCCAGTCATATAAGTCAGCCTCCTCTCCTTCCATTTGGTAATTATATCAAATTTTTTCTAATTATCGAGCATTTGCAATTCCTGTCATTACCCGCATTCCTCAGAAATACAAAGAATGAAGGAGGAAAATGGACATACAGTCACTGAATTTCAAGCCCTGATAATGGAAATCAGACAATTCGCTTGGGCATGTGATCTGCCTCGATGGATAAAACAGGTCTGCCAGTCACATTTTGGTAGGTGCTTTTAGGCAAATAACTGCCCCTGCCCTGCTATGCCAAGCAGCTTGATTAAGGAATGCTATTAAGCATTGTCAGTCAGTCATCTGGGGAACAGTAAATAAAATTCGTAGAAGAAATGGGATAAAGGTAGAGAGCTACAGGGGACTCTATAACATCTGCAGAAGGCGTTCAAAGTCACCCTTACAGGGTCCTGCTTGGACCTTGCCTTTGTTTGGACCTTAGCAGGAAAGGATGTTTATAGGTTGTGTCTTTTAAAGTACACCATGACTGAGTCAGAGGGTGTGTTTACATTTGGTTGTTGGGTGTTTTTAATATCAGCACAAAGTCCAAAGAATAAATTACTATAACGGGAAAATAAGGTAATGTGACTTTTTATTGATGCAAGAAATTTTAGCTCTGCAAAGCAAATGGGTAACGGGGCAAGTCTCTCTCTGTTGATAGACCTGGTGCAGTGCATCTGCAGTGGTATTTGCTCACAAACCTGAGCACTGGCAGGTCCACGAGGTTTAAAGATGGAAAGATACACATGGTAGTACAAAACACCACCTTACCGATGGCAGCTTTTTGGTCCAAGCATATGTAAACAGACCAGGGAGGAGGTGCAGCAGTAATTATTCCAGGAGTAGGAGGCAACCATTCCTGAAATAATCAAAACTTCCTCAAAGTCTCCAGAAACACTCTTCATAACCAGAACAAGGAGAAAATGAGACCAATTAAAACCAGCACTGCACTGTGTACTGAGATTCCTCTCCCCGGTGGGGAGCGGTTCCCCCCTGGCAGAGCAAAACATCTTAGAGATCTTCAGCCAGCCCAGGAAGAGTTAAAATCCCACTGCAATTCATAGAATCATACAATCATAGAATGGTTTGGGTGGGAAGGGACCTTTCAAGGTCATCTAGTCCAACCCCCCTGCAATGAGCAAGGTCACCTTCAACTCAATCCAGTTGCTCAAAGCCCCATCCAACCTGACCTTGAATGTTTCCAGGGATGGGGCATCTACCACCTCTCTGGGCAACCTGTGCCAGTGTTTCACCACCCTCATTGTGAAAAATTTCTTCCTTATATCTACTCTGAATCTACTGTCTTTTACTTTAAAACCATTACCCCTTGTCCTATCGCAACAGGCCTTGCAAAACGGTCTGTCCCCACCTTTCTTATAAGCCCCCTTTAGGTACTGGCAGGCTGCTCTAAGGTCTCCCTGGAGCCTTCTCTTCTCCAGGCTGAACAACCCCAACTCTCTCAGCCTGTCCTCAGAGGAAAGGAATATTTAGCACAGGCCTAAAGAAAATAAATTCTTTCATATCAAGCCGTGAAACTCAGCACAATCAGATGATGACAGGAACATAGAACGCTCTCCAACCATCACAACATGGTGTTATTCTAGAGTATATCTTTCCAGGATATTTTGGACTGTGGAGACAGACTAACTCCGCAAAGCGAACCTCAATGCAAGCGGGAAGAATATCTCCACTTTTCCCAACCAGCTGCTAGGAGCCTCGGCCCAGGTGAAAAGAAATTGGTCTTAACTTGGCGAAGAGTCTTGCACATGCGTGAAACCCAAATGAATGGGCAGCAGAAACAGGTAAGAGGATTGGAGGTGAGATCTTTAAACAAGCTGTCCCAGT
This sequence comes from Cariama cristata, assembly GCF_000690535.1. NCBI lineage: Eukaryota > Metazoa > Chordata > Aves > Cariamiformes > Cariamidae > Cariama > Cariama cristata. Next base: position 24,220 of record NW_009637168.1, on the reverse strand, counting down.
GTTTTCATCAGGAAAGGCTTGTGTTCTGTTCAAAATTATTTCCTTCTGTTATGTTTGTTTCATTCTGTATTTTTGTACACCGCTGATAAGGTGGAGTCCTGCCAAAATCGGATGTTTAAATGCCAAAAGGAGGAGAGGCTCTGCCGGAGCCTTTCTGAGTCAGTAGGCGCCAGGAAGCAGGGAAGCCACAGGCACTTCTGTTCATGCACAAGTTCCAGCCCCAAACTGCTGGCTCCGGAAGCTGGATTTTAGCTACTCATCTGAATTAAACCCATAATGGTCCATCATGGCTTGTAAGCAGGTGCACTTTTACCGAGGATACTAATTGCCCTGGAAATAATGCTGAGAGCACTGCAGCCCAAAAGCCCAAGAGAGTCCAAATCCTTATGCAAGGCACTAACACTCGGTATTAATTTCACACAGAAGACCTTTTTTTGTTTGTTTTTCATATGAATACTGTCCTTGGCATCCTATAAGACATGCCACATTCCTGTGGGGATAAATGGAGGTTTGTTGCAGCTTTGACTAGTCTCTTGTCAGACACACAACATCTAATTCACTACGGTATGTCTACTTGTCCCACTCTGGTTGGACATACGTACTCCCCCCATGACACCACTGCTTTTAGCTGGGAGGCCTCATATCTTCTTTAATTGCTTTATCTCCTGTAAAGCAAAGGAAAAAGGGATGGTCTTGGAGATTGGTGTGTGGCTCAGCCCCAGGGTCGAGGCAACATATCTCGAGGGACCTTTCCATTTCTACAGGATGATATAGTGGGGGTTGCCCCAAGTAGCACTCGGTCTCTCTCCCTGGGTGCTCCTCTCATACCAACCTCCAACGACCAAATTCAACTCACCTGTAAGTGTCTACATCTGGATTTGTTTTATGATTTGCTCTTTTAAGCAGCGGAGAGAAGAAGGATGCAGTTCATCTCATCTTACATTTGGTGTCTGAACCAGCTCACGGGAACTGCCCCCAGGATGTCTCTTTGCCCTCATCAGTGAAAAGTGGAGTCCAGATGCTCAAATGGGGCCGTTCTCACTGTAGGGCCCCACTTTTAGGTTAGGTCTGAGGAAAAATTTAGAGACCTTCTGCCCTCCAATCATCCTTGCTGAGCTGGGAAAGAAAGAATCTCAGACACAGCGTATAAAACATTTCCCTTCCCACAGCCTTTTCCTCTCTTGTCATTGAGAAGATGACAGTTATATTCGCATAGCGTTTAGCACAAGGGACCCCCACTCTCATTTCATCCTTGGGCGCTGCTGTAGTAAAAATAATAAACAGTTGAATGTGGCAGTGGGGTTTGGGAATGATGCCAGCTAACATTTAAAGGACTGGCCCGGTCATTTCTTGATGAATAACAGCATTTACAGAAGGCCTTTCACCCTGAGGTGCTTCACAGATTATAAACGTACATCACCACATCACAGAAGAGGCAAAACAGCCAACTTCAAAGTTTCGGCTGGGAAAATCCCACACACAGCCCACTGCAGGGAGCAATTCACCTGCCAGATACCAAAAGGCAAGGCAGCCTTACGGACAAGGGAGGGTTTGCTGCTAGACTTCAAGAGATCGCCAAGCTGCAAAGCAGACCATAGGATCATCTTTCTCCTCTCTGGAAATTATTTGGATGGTCTTTGAGTGTCTGTCTTTAAACAACGTTACTCTCTCATTGCCAAAGTTGAAACCGTCTATGTTTTATTGTGTTTCAACACGTTTGCTAGGTCCATGTGGTTGTTCACTCTTATTTCCTCTCCGAACAAATGTTCCTCTCTGTTTCCCCACATGCGCTCGTGCCAGCCACCTCTTCCTCGCAACCAGCAGTCCTTCAACAGCACACCAGTGCAAAGACCCACCGGAAAAACTAAAAGGATGCATGTCTGTATAAAAAGGACAGTTAAAGAAACCTTAAAAAAGATTATTCAGGAGTTTTAGCTGAGAGTGTGTCAGGAAAATTCAAATGCTGGGCTTTGCTTTTACACCTTCTAAAAACCTTGGGGAGTGAAAGAGCCTGAAACTGAGCGAGGAGGCGAGGAGCATGCCCTGAAGGTGGGTCTGGAAGGACTTCCAGACACCTGCCCGGAGCGTGCAGCCACCTTCCCTTTTACAGCAAATGTGGGACTGAAACAGGACCACGCTGTACGCAAGCTGCGTCACGGACATTTCCCAGCATCACTGACCACGTGGGTTTTTTTCCATCCATCTTCAGGAGCCTAGCTAGAGATCAGCAAATCAAACCTCATGCTCCAATTAAGCGATGCTGTTACAGAGGAATCACAGGATACAAAGCGTGTAAAAAGCCAACGGTCCAGAGAGAAACTTCAACATCTGACTGGCATCCTTTAATTTGCATTCACCAGTTTATACTGGGACTTTCTGCTTTCTACAGTGCTCCCTGCCTGTCCCAGTGAAGACCAAGAAGCTTTGGTGCCAGTAGTGAGCACGGAGGCTTTACAACCAGGATTTTTCTCCCACGATAGGTAGCGCAATGCGGCTTCGTTCATTCTCAGCTGGAGTAGACTGAATCAGCAGATAGACAGGACAGTAGAAGGGCACCATTACAGTCAGAAGTGAGTGGGGAATAATAAATTGAAGTATTTGCCTGTAATTGTCCAAAGGAAAATGCAGATTCTGCAAAAAGAAAAGCTTCTCAACAGTGTAATTTATGAGACTACAAAATAATCACAGAAGCAAAGTATGGGAAACTCCAAATTAGAGACATCTGAGCATCTAGAAACCATCTCAATACTTTCTTCTTCTCCCGAATTTCCCCCGTGCTCTGATTGCACAGTTAGTTCTGCAAGGCCAGGTTTGTTTTCAGAGTGATTAACGATTAGCAGCAGCAACAATTTTCTTCACTCCCTTCTGCAGATCAAGGGAGGAAAAAAATGCAGCTCAGACAGAATTTCTGCCTCATGCGTCCTGCTCTCAGCAGGGCCAAACACTCCGAACAGCAAAGGCAGCTACAGGTGGCCGCAGCGAGAGTATTACCAGGAGAGGATTTGCTCCAGCTCATACCTGACCCACCCACTCGGCCTTTCAGAGCTGATGTTCCTTTTATTTTATTTATATTAATGAACTCCACCCCAAATAGTTTGCTGCATGATAAGAACTCGGATAATCTATTAACCACCTCGAGTGGCTGCCGCTGTTGAAATGAGATTTGCATGTCGTCAGGCACGCATTCCTGAAATTCAGAGCCTCCTCTAATTGCATTCTCGTGCATATTAGCATGAATTAAAGTCTGGTTGCAGAGATCTTGCCTTCCTATTTTGTTCCTGTAATGGTTTTTGTTCTGGCTGTTGCTGCTGAATAATCCCCGCTTTGGCAATCAAACCGAACCTGAAAGCATTACTGGACTTCACGGCAAATGAATCCATTTTAGGCAGCAGATAAAGTTTCCAGTGGAACAGCATTGCCCTTGATGAGTTAACCTCCCTCTGCTCCAGTGTTCCCTGTTTTCTCGGTGTCCTTTAAGCTTTATATTTAAGTTATCTATAAGCATTAAATCAGACTTTATGTACATTAAGAAACATTGACATGATAAATAATCTAATCCTAATAAATGTATAGAAACAAATAGGTATGGAATACTGAAAAGCTGTCATTAGAGTTTGTCCTTTTAAGTAGACAGTGTTATGCATTCTCATGCCAAGAAGTGAGACCATATCATGCCTAGACATTCTCTCATTAACATCCTGTTCGTTCTCAAATCTAAATCCAGATTACAATTGTTTCATTTTGTGTGTATATATAATTTGTGGGTTGTCTATCTTTTGGAGAAGTCAAGAGAGCCAAGGTTACTGCAAATATGTGTGTATTTCCATTGTCACAGAAGACTAACATATTCCACAGGTCCCTTCTCTGAGTTCAAAAGGTGTCTTTGAAAAGGACAACTCTTTGAATTTCCCTCTTTGCATCCAAGGAGATTACTAAATTTGTACTGACCATACCACTTAAAGGTAACTAAAGATAAGGACCATAACCTGAACGCTATTCCATTCATCTCCAGCAGGGCAAATACATTAGGAGCATATCATGTAAGATGCTGCTATAGCTGGAAAAAAGAAAGACAGTCTGATCAACCTCATTCCCTGATAAAAATCACACCAAACACTCTGGGAGAAGAAGATAAACATCCTGCCTCAAGGTTTCATTCCACCCCTGTTGCCCTCCAAGCGCTGGAGAAACCAGAGAGGTGCAGCACTTTGTCGATAGCTGAACGGAAGGCTGAGGTTACCTCCAACACGCCAGAAAATTTTTCAAACACCTTCAGCTTACAAATCCTTTATGGAATTATAAACAAGAGAGTCTCTGGTTACAAAGGGGTGGCATTAGTCCTGGGAAAACAGACTGTCCTCCAGGACATTGCTCAGTGGATCGTATAACCGACTTCCGAAGAGAGAGCCTGAAACACCAGCACCGTCTGCAGCAGTTTTTCACCTTGCCAAGAGCAAGGTTGCAGGGAGGAGCAGGGGACAAAGATAACTTATATAGCATTGTACTGGTGTGCCCACCTTGCTACCGATACATAAACGAGGCAGTTTAACGCTGTTATGAGTCTCCCTGCGCTGTGCTGCTGTGTAGTGGGCAGGCATCTCCCATTACCCCATTTTTTAATGAAGCTTGGGGGAAGTTTGCATTAGATTACAAGTTTGGCTGATGAGGGAATTGATGTTAGGCTTCTGTAAGAAATGTGCCTTGTAACAGTACAGCATGTTGATGAAGTACAAAAGAATACAAAACCACTGTAAAACACATTAAATGGATTAAGAATTGGCTAACTTCAGCTCTCAAATATAATTATAACCAGAGAAATTTTCTTTGAGTGGGTGTGTGTTTGGAGAGATCCCATATGGACTGGTTCTTGGCTCTATGCTATTGTATTTTATCAACAGTTTTAAAAAAAAAAAACACCTTTAAATCATTATCAACAAATTTTGCAGATGAAAAAGGCTGGAAAAATGGTAAAAATAAGGAATACAGGTCACTGATACAAATGGCTAATTGGTAATCTGAAAGTAAGCAACTACAACCAAGTTAAGTCACAAGATCAGAGGAAGAAGATACTTGCCTGGTGGGGGCTGCAGCGGTTCTACGCTGGAGAGCCGTGACCAAAAAAGGGTTGCAAGTCATAGTGAGTAATCAACTGTCCATGAACTGACCCAATCTCTATATGTATAAGCAGAGGAAATCCAGGGAGAAGAGGAGGATTATGTTGTCTGAGCATTCCCCCTCTCCTAAAATTGCTGCCAACGCATTGTGCCCTGCTCTTGTGTCCACAAAGCAGGTGGGAGGTTGAAACACTGAAGACAATTCAAGAAAGAGACACAAGAATGTATGCAAGTCTGAGAAAGATGACTTGCAGGGAGAGATTTAAGAAGCTTAGTCTATTTAGCCGGCCAAAAGAAAGCTAAGGGGTGGCTGGACACTGATCCAACGACTTCCAGGGAGAAATCCAATATCAGAAGTTGTCTTCAGTCTAGCCAACAGAAACATCCCAAGCTACCAGACTGGGTCCAAGTTCCCATATCAGGTGCGTGGCTTGGCCGTGTCCTGCCACTGCAGGTGGGGAACACACCAACCTTTCTGTCAAAGAGAAATCCACGTGCCTGGTCCAACCAGGAGCGATGGCATGCTCTGACAGGTCCTCCTGTCTAGCCAAGCCAGGGACCAGAAGCCTGTTGTGCACCAGATTTTGAATGCAAATGTGGCCAAAGAATTTGGGTTCAGGATCCTCCAGCTCTGTTTTCATTCTGTGGTTTTTGTCTCTGTTCTGATCCCGGTGCCAAAGAAATGTTGTATTGTTTGAGCGATTTGAATCCGGTGGCATAGCCTGTCTCAGAACAAGCACTTTCAAAGCTCTCGCCTAATCTCTCAAGAGAGGAGCTAAACCAAGAGACAAAGATAGCAGCCTCAAGCAAGAAAACTGCTGTGCCTTTTCCCCCCAAATGAAGGAAGCATTATGCATTGACCATTTTGAGCGAGAGAAAAATGGAAAGGCTGGAGAGCAGCAACACTTTGGAATGCTGTACATGACAAAGACATTAAAAATAACAGTTATTTACTGGGCCCGTATCTCAGCGGCATTTATTTCCATCATCCTACCTACCCCTTTTGGAGACCTCTTCTCCCATCATTTCAAAGGCCAGTAGCCAAACGTGACAGTTAAACAAAGGTCAGAGAGGGGTGGTTAACATCAGACTGACTCCGTCTGGCTCCGGATACTGCCTTGAGTGCGGTCCCTCCCTTTTCATGTGTGTGGGTTTTCTTCTTCGGCTCTACTGGGAGATGGCTGGAAGCACAAAGAGGGGAAAAATAACCGGTGAATACGTAACAGGAACAATTTGTTCTTGGATTTAGAGCTGTCTATGGACAACATGTAAGCCAATGTTTTGAGTGAAATATTTGACTAATGATCCTTACAAGGACTATGGAATAATTAATGCCTGGAAGGGATATACAGGAATACGGGGAAGTTGGAAGTGGGTGGAACAGAGTGGGATCATGGCAGTATTTGAAAAAAGCCTACACCGTTGGAGGTAGCTTTTCATGGGGGAACAAGCTGTGAAGAAAGTACCTGATGAAGAACAAGCTGGATGCTTTAACACACTTTTTAAAAGTCTTTAACGCATTATAAGAATGTGTTAAAAACAATGTTCCTGTATTTTGCAAGCAATCACAATGCTAGCTGCATATTTTTAACTGCAGCAAATTATTGACTTGCACAAGCTTTACAAACCATTGCTGAAACTCAGGCCATTATACTTGAGAATAATTGCATGAACTACTTAAATATTCAAACACTGGTGAATAAACAAGTATTGTTCTGTATGAAGTTCTCAACAAATTATTGCTTCTTCTGGTTGAACTTTGTGTTCACGGTAAAGACTACTTTCTTATGGCACTTCTGAAAGCTTATGTGCAAGTGCAACATATAATTGGAGGTCCTTTTAGTTAATTGCCCACACAGCTGAATTCTACATAACTGCTAAATTCCACATAACTGCTAAATTCCAAAAAGGCAAAATCGGAGCTGTTTGTTTATTTTCTTTTCAGTGGGAACTAAGCTTTCTACTAATCAGTGACTGCAGCTGAAATGAATTCATCATCACAACAGTAAAACAAGAAGTGCATTCATTTAACAGCACGTTAAACTGTGCATGCATTTTAGCCCCTTTGCAATGTGGTTGCTATGGCATTTGTGGGTGGTGGTGAAGATGACAGGAGATTCTCAACATAAATGCCAAACCACGCTCTAATATATGTCATACTGACCTGCTATTAATTCAGTGGCTGCTCTTTTATCATAAAAAAAAAAAAAAAAAAAAAAAGATCAGCTCAACTTTCACTTCGAGAATGGATGTGAAATTCAAACCAGCAGTGGCTATAAGAGTGTAAATCACATGACAGAAACTTTAAAGGTTGGTTTTTTGTGTTGCTGGGGCTTTCTGAAACCACAGAAGGATTATAAGGAAATGGGAATAAACTGACAGACGCAGTAAAAAGTTGGGCTCTGCACCTGCCCCTGGACTTCGTTCTAGAAATTTCATCTTGCCATAAAATGTAATGATTGTCAGGAACATATATTAGCTTAAATATGAGTTTTTAACTCCCTGCGAGTTTTTTCTAGGTGGATGTGAAACCTGTAGCAGAGCTGGGTATTTCTTTGGTCTCATGGTCTTTATTTACAAATAATTTGGAAGTTTGTTTTCCTTAACTTTGAGAAGAAACAAATAATGAAAAATCTCTTTCATAGTCCTTTTCCTTGGGACTGTGCTTATCATCTTTGTGCCAGGGGCTGCGACCTCTTTTTCAGCTGCATGGAAGCTGTTCTCCATCCACATGTCCGGCACAGGCCTTTGTTTGGGCAAGGACAGATAACTGTTTTGTGTAATTACCGCTATTGTTTCAATTATCCGTGTCAGTAATGAAGATTACTGGCTACTTACAGTTATATTAACTCTATCATGGCTCTAGGACAGTATTGTGAAAGAAAACATAAATATGTAGGAAGCAGAAGGTACGGATTTGTGTTTTCTCCTCCAGATTAGCAACGCTATAAGCATCCTATCTGGACCATACCAGTGGCTGGTGGCTTCTTGCTCATAGGAAGGTGACACCCTTCCTGCAGGCACACATTTCTGAAACCACTCTGGAGGCTGGCTATCAGCAGGCATTTCGAGTATGCTGGCACGGGGGTCTTCCCAGGAGAGCAGCCTGCCTTAAACCTGAGCTTCTCTGATGGCTGCGACAAGCTGTGGTATGGTCGGAAAGGTGGCAATTAAGACATTGCCTGCTGCTTGCGTTGGCAAGTAAAACACTGCCAAAAATAAGTTCAGCAGAGGATGTGAAACCGGGTTGTAGGTGCCAAGGCTTCTCCTCTTGTCTTTCCCTGCATTGTTTTCTGCCCTGCAGGTCCTGACCAAGGTCACAGCCGGCGATATGCCCGTTTCCGTCAGCCCCCAACCGTGGAGCGAGCCCGAGCGGTGAATACTAGGGCTGTTCACGGAGAGCAGGCAGGCTCACTGCACAGAGGCAGCCAAAGTTTCTCTTGTTCTGTTTGAGCATTTCAGCTCATCTGGCATTTTTCATTCAGGAGCATTAACCTGCAGCCCAATATGATTATGTACTATATGCTCTTAAATTTTTAATGAGTTACACGCACTCAAGAGCAAATGGTCTGTTTTTTCCCCTGATACACACACATAACGCCCCTCAGCGTTAATGGGATTTACACGAGTTTATCAAGTGATAATAAATGCCTAAATATCAGCTTCTGCTAACATTTACTATGTAATTTCCTGCTCTCTCGATACCCAGGGAGTATAACTATGCACTGTTGAGTGCAATGTAACAAGGAGAAAAAACATTTAAGGTTAATGCTCGGCTTTACCCATGTCATTGTTGGAAATCTGTTACGTACACTGTTCTTTTTGAAGCAAATCACACAGAATTGAAGCAAATGAAAGGGAAAACTGATTTAAAAGTCACAGGTGAGTCTTTTCTCCCCTGAAAGAGGGCACATCTGTACTTTGAAACGTCCGGGTGAGCAGAAGTCTTTGTAGGAGTCTGCATGTTGGAGGTTGCAGCAGCAGAAGAATGGGAGGGTCCATGCAGCACCTCGCTCTTGCTCTGAGGGGAATATATGAAGAAGATAACACCAGCTGGGCTGATTTAATCTATTCTTATGTGCCTCCAGTCTTCCATCAGGCAGGCATGAAACAACAAGTCCTTCAAGC
>NW_009637168.1:0-14947 GCF_000690535.1 Cariama cristata | reverse complement strand
CATTCCTTGGGGCTGGAAACTAGGTTTAGTCCCAAAGGGTGGGACTCGCCTCTCCCCACTTCAGCTGTCTGCAGCATAGGTGCCTCTCATAGCCTTCTCGTCCCGAAAGTGCCTACATCCTTCCCCCAAATACTAAGGAATAAAGCTGGCACACCTGAAGTCCAGTGACAGAAATTCCACCTGTACTGGGCATGAATGGCTCTGGCTTCTCCACGATCTCCAGCTACAAAGCTGTGGCCTGTTTCTTCCCCTGGAAGTGCCGTGGGCTTTAACGGTGAGAAGAAACTGCTACAAACACGGGTGTGCACAAGGCTTGTCTCACCCCTGCTCCATCCAGGCAGCTTTAGGGTAGAAAGGACTACGTTATAAACTGGATTATTGAGTCACAGCCATTTCTGCAGTTGTTCCAAACAAACCATTTTAAAATCTCTTCATAATGCAAGTATTTTCTAATGCTTTGGGGGCTGAATTTTGCATTATGAATTTTCTTTCTGTGAAGGCTTCTCATGCAACACGCAGAAACACACAGCCTGGATACGTTTTATATGCAGTTTCAGTGTGAAGTCTCAATATTGTTCTTCCAGCCCTTTCTTACGTGCCACAGCAGAGGTGATGTAAAGAGGAAGCTGAATGGGAAGGGAGTCTAGAAACACAAACAATTTTAGTAACCGCTAATACAAACTCTAGCCGCATGCTTAACCACCTCCCAGAGAAAAATCAGATTAGAGTTAGCAATAACACCGTGCATATCTGTTTATCGGAAAAATCAAAAAGGAAAACCTCTGTAGCGGGTGACTGCTCCGGGCTGAACTTCTGTTGGACAGATGCTGAAAACTGATCTCCCCTAGCAGCCTACAGCCAGAAGGAGTGACATGCATTTATTGTGCCACCGTAACACGGCTTGATGGAATAGCTGTGCGATTTGCTACCTTTTATCTAGCGACTGAAATAAAATAGGAGAGAGGGTTGGGTTTTTTAAACTTTCATATTGGAAAACTCGCCTCTTCTAAGGGGAATGTCGTGCAGGCTCAGCTGCGGGCAAATACAGCCAGAGGCATCCCACACACATACCGACACATACATAGGGAGCCATACACAACATGCAAACACCCTGAAATCCCAAATAAATATCTTGAAAATCAGTTGTGCTCCAGGGGAAACAAGGGGCCTGCCCACACGCAGAATTAAGAAGTTAATTAGTGTTCAAATATTTCCTTGCGAGCTTTGGCACTGTTACTGCTTCAATGAGTATAAAACTAGCAAGAACAAGTGACTATATGGGAGAATGACGACTCTGTTTTTCAGTATGCTGAGATAAATGATAAACAAAAATCTTGCAGGTAAACTGTGCATGTTTTTTATTACAGCTTTAATATGGCATGACTGGGATCTGAGGGAAAAACTTTTCTTTAAAAGCATAACCATTTTGATCTAGCGGTGACCTTTTAATATGTTCAGGTCCCTGCAGGGGAAACGAAGCTACTTGTGGTCTTCTGTAAGAAAGGATGAAGAAAAAAGGCACTTCAAGATCATATAAAATCAAGGATCAGCCATGGAGAAATACATTTTCACCCTCTTAAGTATTTCACCAGACTTGATGATCTATTCATTTTGATACATTCCCCTGTATGACCTCAAGGTGGGACGGGTTTCGTTGGGTCTGCCAAGAAGACTCATCTGTCATCTATAGTTAGAGAAGAATGGGATATCTCTACTACAGCTGGCAGAGGACAGATGAAATACTGCTCATCCATTCCTGTAGTCATTTTGGCATTTACCCCTCTGGGACAGAAGCCATGATTTTGTTTTGAGTGCCACCAGCGGATAGCTAATACAGTGCTGGGGGAATTAAAGATGTCTAAGGCACCTTGCTGAAGTCTTTACATTCCCTTTACTGTTACTGTACAACTCCAATGGGAATAGATGGATGGTGGAAAAGGGTATGGATTTATACTTTACTCTCCACACCTTGGACTTCTGGATTTTCCTCTTTTGAAAATAGAATAGAATAGAAAATTTTCAATTGGAAGGGACCTACAACATTCATCCAGTCCAACGGCTTGACCGCTTCAGGGCCGTCCAAAAGTTAAAGCATATATTAAGGGCATTGTCCAAAGTTTTTTAACTCATTGGTTTTTAATTTACCTATACGTCAAGTTTGTACATTGCCTCTAATGGCACAGCAATCTCACTGCAGGTATTGAAGCTATGCATTTCTCTTTTCAGGTCTCTAGGGACTTAGTTACCAGCTAGGTGGTTCTGCTTCCAGAAACATGACTAACATGTCAAAATAGAAAGATCCTTGAATACTACATTTAAAAAAAGCACGAGTGATGGGAGGGTTTTCAGGCTGAAGCACTCCGTGATCAGAATATGCGCTTACCAAGCTAAGGGGCTACTATGGTTTTACGTAGGACCAAACCTTTATGGAAACATGCATCAAGGATGGAGAGAAAAAACATCACCACTTTAGTGCTTACTAATTGCTGCCTGCATTACAGTTGTGACAGCCTAACATTTTACAGTTCGCTTCTCTTAACGGCTGATAATTGGTTTGGTTTTATGTGCGATTCTTTGTCTAGAGAAGTTCACTCATATTAACAAGAATAAGATCAATGTTCCCAGAGCACAGCTGCAGCAAGGCAGCTGGCTGCCATCAGTACTTATTAAACTCACCTCTCAAAGTTCTCTTCCAGCTTTGCCATCGACTCATTTTTCTGACCTTGAGCAGGATGTTTTATCTGTTGAGGTACCACCTGGCACGCCTGCAGATGGGAATCCTTCTTACCTTTCAGAGACCGCTATCAATTTAGCTAAACCTGTACCTATAATGTGCTTTGAGCTCTTCAGATGAAACATCACAGAAGTGCAGGAATTATTGAAACACACCGGTAGAAGCCGTGATTAAAACAGTCTTTCTGGAAATGACTGTCATGGCCTCGATTGCAGTATTTGTCCTCCGCACATTCTGGACACAAAGGTCTGAATGTGTTTTTTCTTTTAGACATGAAGATGGGGATCAGCAATGACAATACTCCTTTATTTCATTAGAAACCGGTGCTTCTGTGTAACTCTGAGTAAGAGGAAAAGTAAATAAATGGAAGTAAATCTCATGTTTTTTCCTCCCTTCTGGCTTCTGCAGCTGATACGCATGTTTGTGTGCATTTATCTTACAACTTTTAATTATATTTAAGAAAACTGAATAATGGTTGAGAACCCCAACATGTTTTTTTAAGCCAGACAATCTCCACAGTCCAGTTCCCAACCCAGCTCCTCAAGCACCTTTCCTGATACAGCTGTAGTAGCACGGGGCTGGAGTGAAAAGCAAGGAACGCAACTACTTTAATTGAGTATTGCTGTTGAGGACTCAGCATCTTAAAACACCGGCCCAAAGTACTCTCTTTCATCAGGGAAACTGCAAGCCTGAGAATATTAAGGATGCTAAACGTAGCTGCCGCAGTGAATGATCCCTGGCCCCTACGCAAGGAAGTGCAAAGCTGTGGTGTGCTTTGCCCCACTATTAGAAGCGTTCAAGGTCAGGTTGGACAGGGCTTTGAGCAACCTGGTCTAGTGAAAGATAGAATCATACAATCATAGAATGGTTTGGGTGGGAAGGGACCTTTCAAGGTCATCTAGTCCAGCCCCTACTGCAACGAGCAGGGACACCTTCAACTCAATCAAGTTGCTCAAAGCCCCATCCAGCCTGACCTTGAATGTTTCCAGGGATGGGGTATCTACCACCTCTCTGGGCAACCTGTGCCAGTGTTTCACCACCTTCACTGTGAAAGATTTCTTCCTTATATCTAGTCTGAATCTACCATCTTTTAGTTTAAAGTCATTACCCCTTGTCCTATCGCAATGAGCCCTGCTAAACAGTTTGTCCCTATCTTTCTTATCAGCCCCCTTTAGGTACTGGAAGGCTGCTCTAAGGTCTCCCTGGAGCCTTCTCTTTTCCAGGCTGAACAACCCCAGCTCTCAGTCTGTCTTCCTAGGAGAGGTGCTCCAGCCCTTGGATCATCTTCGTGGCCTCCTCTGGATTCACTGCAACAGGTCCATGTCCTTCTTATGTTGGGTACCCCAGAGCTGAAGGCAGTACTGCGGGGGGGGGGGGGGGGCCCTCTTCTCAGAATCCCCCTCCCTCGACCTGGATTAAGCCCAGGATATGGTTGGCTTTCTGATGTCCCTGCCCATGGCAGGGGGGATGGACTAGATGATCTTTAAAGGTCCCTTCCAACCCAAACCATTCTATGATTCTATGATGTGCATGGTTTTCAGGGCTAAACCCTCTCAAGAGCAGACTGACTATTGGGGCTCCTCTCTGTCGCCATAAAGCCTAATTAAATTTTTGTTGAGGGTGTAAACGGTGTTGGAGGACTGTATAGGACAAAGGGAGATAAACCTATAGAATTGCTTGTACGATGCTGTGGGAATGGTCTTTGAAGTGAACAAATCCAAACCCTACAGCTAGTTTTTATTTCAGAGAGAAGTATCTGAGTAACTCCCAAAGACAGTTGGGACTGAACTAATGTTTTTGCGTTGCGGATGATCAAGGGAGAGGACCCAAAAGTGAATGGGGAACTAAGTTATTTAAGAGGGTGGATGCATCTTAAAGGGAGAGAGGGGAACTGGCTGCTGCCTGTAGATACAGAACAGGTGAAAAGAAGAGAAGGGAAAGAAAAGAAGTGTTTAACCTAAGGTACAACCTGGGGAAAAAGGCAAACACAAATAACATCACAGACAAACGGGGAGTAGAGGCTGAAAGAAGGTTTCTCACTCGTGACTAGTTCACGACACAGCCTTGAGTAGGACTGGGAAGTTAATTGGTTTGTGGTTGAATTTGACCAATTCAGGTTCAGGCTCATGCCACAAGGCAGCTGGTGATAGCAGGGCACTGCGCTGCTGACTCAAGAGCTTCCTTTCAGTCCCAACCTTGCTCTTTGCAGGATGGTCCCAATCTACGTGTTGCCATATTTTCTCAGGGTAGGTTCCCAGGCCTGAGAATCCCCTATCATAAAAATAATAATGATTGTTAAATAGTAGCATTTACTTTAAAATAAATAATAAATATGAATAAAAGTGTAAGATAAAGGGCTTGCTCCTCAGCTGCGACGAATAGGCGCAGTTCTGCTCACTTCTGTGGGTACATTACGGCAACGAAGGATTTGGTTCAGATAAAATTAATCACCAAAAAAGGACTTGATCTTCTTTTGGACCAGGAGTATCATTAGCTCCTTCCTTAGCCTGTTCTTCCAAAATTCTGCTGAACAAGAGAGGAAAAAGGATGAATCATTGCAAAGCTGCAAATATTTGGCCAGTTTAATAGTAGTAAAAGCCATTCTCCTATAGTAATCTCTTCCTCTGTGGGCTCACTTTGGTTTATTTTAGCTCATCAATGAATGTGTCAAGTATGTCTCTTGAAACCCGAGACAAATACTTCAATTTAGAGTGAAAAGGCAAAATAATGAAGGATTGTTCATCTATGTACCTAAAAATAAACATCACCGAGCCTGTATTTAAGGACATCAAATATTCCACAGGTGACTTTCCGGTAATTCTAATACTTGACACTACAGCTGCAGTGTAAGAAAGACAACAGAAGCCTAATGGACTCTAAACCAGTCCTCATTTATCGTGGTCAATAGTCCAGTATTTGTGTTATTTTTACCGAGGGGACATTGTTCAGCACAGTAGCTTAAAAATAACACTGCTATCACTATTGTATTTGTTCTTTTTAATTTTTGTTTCCTGTGGAGTACTTCTGAGGCAGAGACTGACTGAAGACTGGAACTATCCACATAAAAACGAGGGCTGCAAACTTTCTCATCATTTCTGCAAGATGTAAATAAAACTGCTCCAACTCTTCATCAGCCCTAGAGGAAGGGTGTTCTCTCCAATGCGGGGAAATTACAGATACACTTGAAATTCCAGCAGTTCTATTGCCAAACTTCATGTAATATTTTATTTAAATTTCACCTTTCTATCTTTTCCACATGCCCACCACCACTGCTCTCAAACAGTTCAGTGGTTAAATCTCTCAGGTACCATATTAAAGCAATCCTTGGAAGATAGTAACTCTACGCACAAAACATTGGAAGTTAGATTTTTTGGTAATAGAACATATTTGGAAAAAGTTAAATCATTTTTTTGAAACTTTCCAGCTCAAAAAGAGAAATCCAATTGTAAGACTGAACACATGCATTTGAGATCAAAATAGCAACAACTGTAAAATTAATAACTAATTTTATTAAAAGATAAAGTTCTATAAAAAAAGAGTACTAATTTATATCATGATCCCAGGGCACTTAAAAGACACTAGCATGTTTTACTGTATTATGGTTAAAAAAATTAGCTGCAATTTGTCTTCAACAAAACAAAAACTTCAGAATTAATTTAAAAAATCTACAAGGTGAGTCTCAGCTTTATAACACGGCCAAGTAAAACTGTGCATGGCTTGGCAAACTGAAAATGGAGCTGGAAGCTGGGTACTCTGAAGGGATTCTCAGTACGTTGTTTCTCTTTTTCTATCTAAAACTTTTGCAATTCTTTAGAAATCTATTTAGTGTATAACTAGCCATCTTAAAACATGCTGAAGTCAAAACTTCTCTAAAATGTACTGTCCTTTGAACTTGGATCTAATAACACTACAGTGAAATCCTACTTTCTGCACTACTTACATATACTCTTTACCTTTCCCATACACTTTTTTCCCTGCCAGTAGCATGCTATAATCATGGGCACATGGATAGAAGAACATTATTGCAGCATGCATATTATATGTGTGCATAAACTATATTTTTTACATATATATATATATAAATCTGGCCCTTAACAAAGACAATTGCTTTTCAATGTACTAGAAAGCTTCTAATTATTCTTGAACTCTCACTTCTGAAACATTATAAAGATTAACAGACTGACACTCTTTAAAGCATACAGATAACCATAGAAAATAAAACTAAAGCCTACAAGTGGTCTCCTGCTATAGGAAGGGTAGGGGAGGTATACACGCCAAGTAGCGTGGATACTAATATCTGGAAGAAACGCTGCAAACAGCATATGGCTCTTTGTTTGCCTACCCAGGCGTTGCAACTGGTGGCTCTGCAGCTGCTTCTGAGTTTCTGAGCTAGTCACTGGAATACCTTGGTATGCGCAAGGAGCTTTTTTTCCTTACTCAATCATAATAATGACAAAATATATAAATATTCCCATACTATCATATGTTTCCCAGAATATTTACATACGATTTCAATGTGAACTTAAGGAAAACAATATTCTCTGCAGATATTAATGTTTTCCTTGGCACCAGGTTAGAAGCAATGGACTTTATTTCTCTTCTTGACATCAACATCTGCGAGTTTCTGTTTTCAAACAAATTGCAGGGCTCCTCTCCTTACAGCAAAGGGCAACCAATATGTACCTTGACAGACAAGAATTGCTTTTTAAGCATGAAATCTCTCAAATGTCTTAATGGTCTTTTTTATTATATATTTTGTTACACATTTATTACTTATTTTTCTTACATTTTGGTTGCATTAATCTGATTTAAATCATAGTGAGAGATAGCACTGGGGTAACTAACAGGAGCTTGAAAAATCTCTACACTTGTTGCACCTGCTTGGTAAATAAACAAAGTAGCTCAGACTGTAACTAGCTTAACATAAACAGATTTAAAAAAAAAAAAAAAAAAAAGTCTGATGCAGGAGCTGATCTAGTAACATCAAAACAAAACAGTGAGGAAATCTTTGCTTCTCCATTACGCACAATTCCAGTCCTTCACTGTAGGAGTTTTTTTCTAAGACACAGATAAGAGGGTTGGGAAAACAGCAACTGTATGAAGAAAGAGAAAAAAAGCCTGACTTATACACTTTGTCTTCAACGTTCAGGCAGCTTCAACCTCTTTTCTGAACCTCTCCTAATAGTAACTCCCAATATCTTCCTATAGCTATCGAATTGCTACGCCTATTTTACAGACTAGAACTAGAGGCATCAAAACATCAAATGCCATTAAACCCCACAGGAAGTTCATAGCAGAAAAAAAGACCTAACACTGCACTGCTTCTTCTAACTTGTAAGCTATTTGACAGTTAAATATCCTGTCTGTGTATTATGCTGAAAAGTAATGCTCTTGCAAAGTTAATATGGTGATGTGCAAAAAATGTTTCTAAATAAATAATAAGAAATAATCCACATCTGATTTATTTCCCTTCCTGCATACCAAAGCGGCCAGATAACTTTCTAGAGAGGCAGACACCCATAAGAAAGAAATGTTTGACTCTCTTAGAAAGAGAAATCCGTGATTTGGTACACTCCTCTCTTGCTGTTCCTGAAGCAGCCCTTATTCAATGCAATAATTCTGTTATAAAGCTAAATAGTTATACTTTTAAAACTGGTTCAATAAAAAGTAAAACTATTACAGTTTTTTTCTTTTGGGGAAGAGAGTAACATTTTCAAGAACAAATTCTGATTAAAAGCTGTGTTATAGGTGATTCAGCTGCTGTCAATTCACTTTTCGATAGCTAATAGTGACTTTGACGCAGGAATGTGAGGTGGCCACAAAGAACAAAAATCTTTGTGCAAACTGAAATGCAGCTGGCTGCAATTCTTCCGTTTTAGCAATTGTTTTCAGAATAAAGGAACCCAAGAGAAATATTTGTTTTCAGTGCTTGCTATATCAAACTGAAATGGCAGACAGCGTGAAGACATAGAAGAATACAATTGTTAAGGAACGTGGTCTTGTCTTCAGAGGTTATTGTAAAGTATGAACTCACTCCTACATGCACTGCAATCAACTCAGTCCTCCAAAGCAAAACACACAGATTTAAGTCAAAAGCCAGGTCTTCTCTCTCACCTCTCTTTGTTGTGCAATATTCTTCCTACAAGGTAAATAAACTCAAGTGTGGTATCCAGGCAGTCAGATGCAAAGGCGCTTCACAGAACACCTCCAAAAGATGCAAAGTTGTTGTGCCTGTACTGAGAAAAATAGTAGGCAGAACTCTGTGCGTAACACGGAAAAGAAGACAGTACAGAAAATCTTTCTTTTTCTATGCTGCAAATGCATGCACGCCAATGAAAGTCAGCCAGTGGACTGAAGGGATACAGAACAGGATATTCACGAGATCGACAGTTCTGCAAAGAAAGTATTTTCCAGTGCATCATTGTCTTCTAAACATACCTGTTATGATAATTAGCTCCGTATTTTATCCGTTGCAGAGGTTCTCTTCAAAAGCTTTGTGCAAGAGCGGTACCCTTTCTCTGCAGAATCCTAAATGAGAATAAATGATCAATTTTTAATTAGGCAACTGAAGAACAAGGACCTGAACTCAAGACAATTACAATCCTCTTTTATTCCATTTTTATTCCAGCTTTCAAAGCAGCACAGGATGAACAAATTAGAGGAATGACAGAAGCCTTCTACCTCCCGGCTGACTTAAATTTATGAGGTCACTCATTCAGTGGTTCCCAAGTAATGACTTCATGTAGACAGCAGGGACTCTCTCTGCAGCCATCATAAAATGAATTCATACAGGTCAGCAGTATCTCGCCTATAACTTAAAGTAACTCTTTTTAACAAGAGGAAAATGTAACGCAAGAGGATTGCCTCTGAATGAGGATCCAGGATAGGAAGATTCACCCCACCCACCCCAGAAGTAAGTGTTAGAACGTCTCCTCTTCACCATGGCCTACAGTGCAACACAGCTATCGAAGCCAATGGCACCTGGCCCAATGGAGTGATCAGAGCCCTTATCCCCCACTCTTTTGTTAGAGGGGAGAGAAAGAGTAAATTTCCAGGGCCCCAACTTTAGGGAAGATGAGGAGAAACCTATAACTCAGAGGAAAGGCATATGGCACAAGTACTCGTCCTGTATCCCATTCCTAAAATCCAAATCGAAGTAGCATCAAAGTCTTCATGATTCTGGGACAGATTCCAAGATGACTGGTCACATTGTCTTGTCAGAACTCCTTCCACCTCAAATTAAAAATTAGGTTGATAACAAATTTGTAGATACTACAGTTGAATAAACAGAGAATGGAAAATAAAGAAAACATTAGAAGAATCAATATTCACATACATTCGAAATCTTTCACTGAGTACTAGACTAGTCAGCAATGACCATTAATACCCACAGAAAAGAGTCTCCCTACTTAATGTATTTGGTTCTGTGTTTGAAAATAAATCTACAGAAATTTCTTCTCAGATGTCTAAAATGCCATTTAAAGTGGTCAAAAGGATTGCAGAAAGGAGATTTTTTTTTTTTTTTCTATTTGCTCAGCTGTTGAAAAAAAAGTGAAAGAAACAAAGACAAGTTTTCCAAATGTGGTCATTGTAACCTCTTAGACGATAGGTGTTCAGAACATCAGTTAATCTTATCATAAACGGATAAAGCTTAACACAGTCTTAAAATAAAATAAAGAAGTTAAAATATTCCTCACCAGTCGTCCCTGCCCTCCTTGCTAGTTGGACTGATGTCCCACGGGCCCAGCGGAGATCAGGAGGATTAGATGTATACATTCACATCTGACTGCTATAAGTGCGTTGAAATTTGCATTAAGTACAAGATCTCCTTTGATCAAAACATCGCATACATTTTCCATATCAAGGGGCTCTACAGAAAAAGTGTAAGCTTACCAAAGCAGCTGAAGGGATTTTGGGAGGGATTTGACAGTGATGATGCTACTGTCACAGTTCCGACAAAAAGCTGACTTGATCTGATTAATGAGAAAGAACCAGAACTGTCTAAGGACAAAATAGGGGAAAAAAAAAAAAAAAAAGAAAAAAAAGAGTTTTTTCAATACCAGTTTGACTAAATGAAAATACAAGGACCGCGGGTTGGCTCAGAACGAAAGAGACAAAAAGCTGTATCTTTACTGGGAAAGCCACCAAGTGCACTCCTGAACATAAGCACTGCGGCTCCAATCCTGGCTGTCCCACAAGCCAGCCCCGCCGACAGTGCACGCTGCTGAATACTCTCCCTCTCTCTCGAGCCTTGCTCAAGGCACCAAAATGGTAGAAAACTGCAGAAGATAAGTTAAAGAATTCAAGTGTTCCTACAAGTGTTTCTAAATGTCCATAAGAACTCCATCCCTTTCTGCTGCTTGGTTTCAACAAAATGCAGTTTTAAAATATATGGTTTGATTTGGCTCAGCTACAAGTTTGTCTGAGGTTTGGTTGGGAGGGTTAAAAAAAAAAAAACAAACACAAACCCACTTGATTTCTATCATGGAAGTCGAAATAAAATGAGAAGAAAAGAATCTCTGATGGGATGTACAGCCCTTTAGGAAGGGTGATGAATTTTATTTCCAATGCCATCGCACTAGGGCTCCATCTGAGAGTCTCCTGACTCTCTTGGGCTTTTGTACCAACAGGACAGAGAACGAATCTCTCCTCTTTCCTTTCAGTTTCCATTTCTTACTTGGAACTAGTCTGATCAAGCCAACGTGGGACCTTTCCTTTCATTCTAGAAATCAAAGCTACCAGTCAGGACAGAGATTTTGTTTGATTCTCTAGAAAGATGAATGAATTTCTGGATCGCACGCTTCCACCTAGTCACCATGCTGAAAGGTCGGGTAAGGTGGGCTATGTTACCGTCAGGGTAGCAGTGCTGCAAACACACATCAGGAAATGAAAAAGCAATGCTAGGAGGGGAGGGGAGGGTTCCCTTGCTGCCATGTTTGGTTTTAGCCAGTTATATCCAGAAAAAATGGTCTTGTTTTTGTTTGGGTTTGTTTTTGTTGTTTCCTGCTGGGAAATCTAGGAGGTTATTACCCTGCTTTTAATTAACACATTAACATTTGCTTTGGAGGTCTTAGTTAATAACAGCAACTCATCAAGTGGGTCCCCCAGCTGCTAATTAGTTTTTTCCACACCAAATTTTCTACCTGAAATTTCCTTCCTGGTCCTGTGTAATTTTGCTGATTTCCCTTGGAGCTTCTCTTCAGAATTTCTTTGTGTTTTGATTTGTTTTGTTTCGTTTTAAATAAATTAGAAAGAACTTCCACTGGTGACTTCCCATTCAGTTTCTACTGTAGATGCCGCCCAGAAACACTAATACAATGGTTTGCCTTTTTTTTGTTTTTTAAAAAAAAAATCCAGAGAAAAGCAGAGATGTGCATATTAACATTATTAACATTTTGGTGCCTTTAATTGTTGAAGTCTGTACCTTCTAACCATGAGGCTGCACACACCACTGTGCCCCTAATTGCTGTAACATGCATCCTCCATCTGTGTGGCATTATTCACTGTTAAATGCAGGACCTGATCCCTCAAGGTAACCCGTGCCGCTGACCCTACGGACTAAATACAAAAACTCCCACATGAGAAAAACTTGCAGCATTGGGTTTGCAGCGGATTGTAACTCTGATAAGATGGGCATTGTCATTTCATTTCTATCTACTTAAAAAATAAGTATTAACTACATGGTTTTCCTTCACCAGTGTCAGAGTACTGGGTAGACTCCTTATGTATGCAGTTGAAGACTTCTTCATCTGAGGTTGATTTGAATGATTAAAAAAATTTTTTTTTTCCTGTTATGATAAAGAATGTTACTGTGTATTTTGTGAAATATTTAACATCTTGCCAGTCTCTCCTTTTTTCCCAAATCCCTCTGCATTTCATTGTCACAGCTTGAAAGAGCCCTGCAGTTCAGAGCTACCTGTCTCTCATAAGCCTCATGACTCTGGTTGCTTTAATGAATATTTACCATCCTGCAGAAAAGCTGAAGATGCCTGACTGCAGCTGTGCTCCAAAACACCGGAAAGAACTAGTTCTTTTTAGAGCCATCACCCCCAGCCCCGTCACTTAATAAAAGGAAAGACAATACATGCTACACTATAATGAACTTCCTACCTTTTTGCTTATACCAATGCAGGACAGGTTTAACAACCACTGTAAATTAAATGAGATAATGGCATGGACTGGAGAAATAATACCATTAGTATTAAACTGAATGTCTTACCTCAATATTAATAATTTGATAATAAATTATAAGGGATAGTCTTTTTCCCATCGACCAACAACCTCTGTGTAGATAGAGCAGGCAAGAAAATTAGTTTATTTTTCCGTGCAAGTTCTCAAGAATCAGAAAACAAGAATCTTAGAAGACAAAGGTACAAGTCACAACTTATAAAAGTTTAGCTATGTAAAGTTTTAGGCTAATTACCTAGGCTCTACCATAGTCAATTGAGAAAAAATAGGGGTAATCAGAGAGCTATTAATTGCATGCTCAATAGGTAGGATGGATGAGTTTCTGAAGGGTGTTTCTCATAGGCGATTGGTTTGGATGAGGCTCTGAAGTTGGAGGGAAAAAAATGGCAGAGATTCGAATCTGCACGCCTTATAGTCCGTACAGGAGCCATGACTATCATCCTACTCAGGTCTCCTGAGCTTCTGCTGAAACTATCATTTTGGATAATCATGTAACTTTTCATTGGACATCAGCACAGCTCCCCTCTCTCAGCTGACAGCTTGAATCATCAGCTTTTATGGAACTTCCTCCACATTTCACTAAAATTTGCATTCTGTAACACGAGAAAGATTTCCTAGCAAACGTTTTATCAAAATCCGTATGTTGCTGAAGATTTCTGTTTTCACAAGCATTTCACTGACGAAAGAAAGCAACAAGAAACCAACAAAAAAAAAAAATCTCATAAGGACCTGAAACAGAGGCTCTTCAGGAATTGCTGCAAACCATCACCTTGATATATTATTTTGGGCTTGACTTCATCCTTTTAAAACCTATGTGAAAGCTTCCAAGGACTTCAGACATCGTACTTCTTTTCCACATGAAAAAGTGTAACTATTAAAAGATGGAGCAAAAATATAAGAATCAGATTCACAGTCCTACCATTGCTTTGGCTTTACTCTGTCTCCTCCATAAACCACTCACATATCTCTTAATAGTTTTTCCACCTGTAAAATGGAGAGAATTGGTACACTGATGTTGCCCAGAGAACCTGCAGAGGATAAAGTTAGAAAAACACAGGAATAGTAATTATTTATTAAAGAAAGGACATTTGAAAAGATACCTAAATAAAGAATGTTTATTAAACCTGTATGTAAAAGCAATAGGATACACTATGCATGACAGAAAGCGGGTATTGCTACTGTCTTGTCTGTGTAGGATACAGCCTTGGAGAGGAGTTATTTGCTTTCAGGCCTGTTCATCCAGTGAGTGATGTGTGAATTTGGCAACTCAAATACTGTATCAGCTTTCCAATGTAAAAAAACGGGGACAACTATCTTCCTCACAAGTTTGCTCAGAAGCTAGAGCATTTTGACATCTTTGGATGAAGGCTGAGACAAAGGAGAAATGATTAATAATTGGGATCAAATGCTTGGAAGGTCATTTAGTGCAATTCCCTGCTATTGCTAACAACCATATCATAAAAATTTATGAAGCTCCATTTTCCCTTTCATTTTCTCTTTCCACTGTTTATACCACCTCTTCCCTGTATATTAATCAGAAAATAGACTCCTGTTTTACTCATGCATTTCCTGCCATTTTTACTACCCCAGTCCACAAGAGCATTCAATTTTTCCTGTGTGTCACTGTGAACATCCTCCTTATTGATGTCTCCCAACTTTCTGTCATCAGTAATTTTAATTAGCACATTTCTACCTTTCCTGGCAAGAGCATCAATAGTGATCCCAAGACCAATAATTATAAAATAACTGAAATCATTCTTCCTTCCTTCCTTCTTTCATTTCTGCATAGTGGTCTAGCTTCAGTAGAAAGGGTAGAATGTGTTTGCTATCCTGTCTAGCCTCAGCCTGCTGGTTAAAGGACTCTCTCCTCAAATGGCCAAGCATTTGTATAATGGATGGATAAGAATACTGTACTGTTGTTTAAAAGAGAGTTTCTGGGACTTCTTTTTATATAGTGCTCAGTGTATTCATATCACGTTCAGAGCTTACCTGATGCTTACAACATCCTTCTCTCTAAATTGGAGA